>NC_089837.1:270638872-270903872 GCF_035609145.1 Eleutherodactylus coqui | reverse complement strand
ATTGTTTATTTGTGAATAGCTGGTATGAAATTGTGATAGACCCACACTCAATTTACTATGTGGAAACTATCAGCCCTTTATTTGCATATTCATGTTCAACATCTCAAGTTATGGGGACCGAGTATTGGTCTGATGGACTTAAATTTTTTACCCATCAAGACTCTCTCTAACCCCTTTTCTTATAGTCATATTCAATATCTAAAGTTTTGGGGACTGAGTATTGGTCTGATGGATTCAGATTCTATCACCCATCAAGACTCTCAATAACCCCTTCTAATTCCTATAGAAGACCATTAAACGCTTTTCTACAGCTACCATTGATGTAGCTGCATCACCAGGATGGTATAAAGCGCTATAGATGTGAACAGCCTGACCATCTATGCTCATTCATTCACAGCCGGTCAGGCTGTTCACATCTTGGGACTTGACCAAACCACTGGTGGAGCGAACATATATATTAATCAGTGACTGAGAATCTGTTGTCCATTGAGGCTTGTTCACTAGATAAACCCAAAATGATGAACAGAGCCTTATATTTGTGAAATAGAACAATAAATAAAAACAATAAAGGAATTTTTTGTTCCCACGCAGTAAAGCTTATTGTGGGGTATCTTCTATTTTCAAATTTACGGTTAGCAAAAAATACTAGGACATAAATATAATAAAGAAATATCAATATATCAGTGTTCTCTTAAAAAAGAGAGGCACACAATTCACGAGTTTGATCACGCACGTTTTTAATTTTATTTGAATAAAAGTTATATTTTAGGTTATAGACCATGAATTGTAGCAGTGGCTGAATCCTAACGGTACAAGCGGATACTTTTCTATCTCATCCAAAATCGATACACAAGTGTCAGACACCAGTGCATGTACAAACTACCGAAAAAATTAATGGTCGTTGTCAAGGAAATGTTTTGGAATTCATTGACCTTGACGGAAATGTTGGTTCAGAAATAAGTACTACAAAGTTTGTACAACTAAAAAATGTAATCTTTCAAAGCATCTCCACTCATAGAAATTGTCCAGAATGCCTGTCTTGTGCCAGGTTGTATTAGTGCTTGGAGGAGTAGGGGAGATAAGATCATTTTGCATTTTTTTTTCCAAAAGATGTTGAGCGAACAAAACAAAATGAACAAAAATGTGCGCTTACGGGCAGCACACATTTTCACTGACATAGACTCATGGCTAAATAAAGATTTTTGAAAAAAATGTTACAGCTATGCAGTTAGGATATGCAGTAAAATTTCACAGAGGACAGTTATACGAGGGGCTGCTGATAAGTCTTTGGCTTTACCCAGAATGAAACGAGATAGGAAGATGAAACTTTACATTTATTCCACATACTCTCCACTGATGTCAACACACTTCTTACATTGGTATTCCAAGTTCTGTAAGCCTTCCAATTATTCCACATACTCTCCACTGATGTCAACACACTTCTTACATTGGTATTCCAAGTTCTGTAAGCCTTCCAAAAAGAAGGATTTTGGTTGTGCCTCAAACCAGTCATCCGTAGCAGCCATGGCATTAGAAATGGTGTGAAATTTGGTACCCTTGAGGTGTTTCTTCAGGTTTGCAAACAGATGATAGTCGGAGGGAGCTAGATTTGATGAGTAAGGTGGGTGGTCAACCAGCTGGAAGCCTAGCTCCACCAGTTTTGCCTTGATCACTTGTGCAGTGTGAGCGGAGGCATTGTCTTGCAGAAACAAGATTCCTTTGGACAGCTTGCCGCGCCTTTTGGCCTTCAGAGCTGCCTTCAATTGGTCCAAAAGTCAAATGCAATACCTTGCATTGATGGTGGAACCATTTTGAAGGTAGTCCACTAGCAGCATGCCCTCCTTATCCCAGAACACAGACCCCATTACTTTAGTGGCTGATTTTTGCACCCTGAACTTCTTTGGGCAAGGAGAACCACTGTGCCTCCACTCTTTTGACTACTCCTTGGTTTCAGGGTCATACAAATAAATCCAGGTCTCATTCATAGTGAGCAGTCGATCCAGGAAGTTCTTATCAGTCCGGAAATGCAGACAAATGGACCGGGAAGTTTTCACTCGCATGCTTTTCTGATCTGTTGTCAAACATTTGGGGACCCACTTTGCAGATAGCTTCTTCATGTTCAAATGTTCATGCATAATGACAAAAACATGTTGACGAGAAATTCCCATGATGTCTGCTATTCCTTTAGCTGAAATTCGCCGATTCTCCAGTATGAGGTTGTGCACAGCATCGACGATCTCCGGAATAACGACCTCTCTCGGTCGTCCAGGACGTTCCTCATCATTGGTGCTAAAATGGCCCATTTTAAATTTGGCAACCTAGTTCTTTACTGTAGAATATGAAGGGCATTGATCCCCTAATGTCTGCGACATATCACCATGAATATCCTTTGCGGACTTGCCTTGCAGAAACAAGAATTTTATCACTCCTCCGCTCTCATTGGCTGTGAATATCGCCTTAGACTCCGCCATTGTGTTTTCCCATGTGCCTAGATCACTGTTGCCATAAGCTACAAACACAACATTTTGAAAACATATTAGACATATAAGGCTTTCATGTGATGCAACATTCATTACCATAGAAACAAAAAAAGAACACAAAGCCAAAGACTTATCAGCAGTCCTTCGTATAACAGTTAGTAACACTAAAAAGTTAAAATCAAATGCACTACCAAGCATTTTTCCATCAGAGACCGAAATATTAGCCCTCGGAAACCAAAATAAGGAAAAAAGGGGGCCCATCTGAAAAACGGCGAAGAATTGAAGTAAACAAGACGCTTGAGCCTCCACAAAATGAAACTTATGCTATTCCAGAAACAAATGCAGATGTTTATCTGAAAGGGGACCAATGTAGAATCGAAATACTAGTGTTAGTGTGCTGTGAGGGTTCCGCAGGTGATGCCAAAGTTGTCCTAAATTACAAAAGAAATCTTGCTGACATAAGCACAAACACAGATCAATCTAGTCTGGAGAACTATGACAACAAAGGGAAAATTGGAAAAGAAAACACGTCAGTGCAGACATCAAGAGTGATTATGAAAAATATTGGCATTTAGTGTGATCTATTAAATTCCAGTCATCATAGAAACACACTTCCCAGTAAAAAAAAAACGTGTGCAGGTCAAATAAATCCGAAAATAAAATGGAAGACTTGCCATACTATATCAGTTCCAAATAACAATCAAAGTTTGAAAGGTGAGTCATCATTGATACAGACCCAAAGGAATTTTATGCAAATAAGCAACAAAGACAAAACAGAAGATAAAAACACGAACAGTGTTACAACCGTGGTGAATCCTGAAGATATGTGCCTTTTTGTTTTTTCCATGTGCCTTCTGTTTCTGTTGTTTTTTATGTTACCTGTATAGTCTTCAGTTCTTTTCATGCCTGGGAAGTGTTTCCAGTACTTTTGTTTTTTTTGGTTACTAAATTAGTATTTATTTATCTCTGTCCTCAGATTACACCCTACTGGGAACTCATTTGCGTCATTGCTGTTTCAGTTCCTGTTAGCCATATAGAGCATCTGTGGGATCATCAGGAGTTTCTGCGATTTAATTTTGGAGAAGCTGATACCATTGATACCGGAATAACTCCTCACCAGCATGGATTCATGAAGGGTCGATCATGTCAGACAAATCTGATCAGCTTCTACGATGAAGTAAGTTCTAGGCTGGACCTGGGAGAGTCTATCGATCTTGTATATCTGGACTTCTCTAAAGCATTTGACACCGTGCCGCACAATAGGTTGATATATAAAATGAGACAGCTCGGATTGGGTGAAAACGTGTGTATATGGGTAAAGAATTGGCTCAGAGAAAGAAAGCAGATGGTGGTAATAAATGGTTCATACTCTGATTGGGCCATCGTCGCTAGCAGGGTGCCACAGGGTTCAGTATTGGGCCCCATTCTGTTCAATATATTTATCAACGACCTGATAGAGGGACTGCACAGTAAAATATCAATATTTGCAGATGACACAAAATTATACAATATAATCAATGCAACGAAGGACAAGGTACGGCTTCAAACAGAATAAGATAAGCTGGGGGCTTGGGCAGAAAAATGGCAAATGAAGTTCAGTCTTGATAAATGTAAGGTTATGCACATGGGCAGGAGAAACGGATGTCACCAATATACACTAAATGGGGTACAACTAGGGAAAAGGGATATAGAAAAAGACCTGGGGTCACTAGTGGATTATAGATTAAACTGGAGTAACCAATGCCAGTCAGCTGCTGCAAAAGCAAATAGAGTCTTGGGGTGCATTAAAAGGGGTATAGGGGCAAAGGATGAGAACATTATCCTCCCACTATGTAAGGCACTTGCCAGGCCTCACATGAAATACTGCGTACAGTTCTGGACACCGTTGCTCAGGAAAGATGTTACAGTGCTTGAGGGGGTTCAAAGAAGGGCAACTAAACTAATACATGGAATGAAGGGACTGGAATACCCAGAGAGGCTATCCAATTTGGGATTATTTACCCTAGAAAAAAGGACAGCTAAGGGGTGATCAAATAACTATGTATAAATACATCAGGGGACAATACAATGATCTCTCCCACAATCTGTTTACACCCAGGACTGCAATGGTAACAAGAGGGCATCAGCTACGTCTAGAAGGAAGCAGTTTTTATCGCCAACACAGAAAAGTGTACTTTACTGTAAGAGCAGTGAGACTGTGCAACTCTCTGCCTGAGGATGTGGTGATGGCAAAATCCATAGAGGAGTTTAAAAGGGGACTTGATGTCTTTATAGAGCGGAAGGATATAAGAGGATATAAATTTTAGGTTAATTGTTAATCCGGGTATACAGGCAGGTAGGAACTATTAGAGGTTGATCCAGGGATTAGTCTAATTGCCATTAGGGAGTAGGGAAGAAATTTTCCCCCACCAAATGAGCTAATTGGCTCCTGCCTCTTGGGGTTTTTGCCTTCCTCTGGATCAACAACATGGGAGGATTAATAGGCTGAACTAGATGGACATTGTCTTCATTCGGCCTTACATACTATGTTACTATATTGGTGTTGGCGCTGAGCTCTCCACAGGCCTGGCTGGACATTGCAAATGGTTTTGAAGCTACTGTGCTTAGCGCTTTTTTTTTTCTTTTTTAAATAGGGCAATTTTTATTTTTTAGTTCGGGACTTGCAAGCTAATGAGCATCCTTGATGCAGATTGTGAGTATTTTATAATCTGGCTAAATTGCACCAAGTTCTCCTAAAATTTTTTATCTGTAACACAACCTAATTTTTTATAAACCAATTAAAAACCACACAAACTATGTGTGGGAGTATACACCAAACAGCCACCCCCCTCATTATCAAGAGGCAGTGTGAGTAACTGTCTTATCGGTGTAGAGATGAGCGAGCACCAAAATGCTCGGGTGCTCGTTACTCAAGATGAAATTTTCGCGATGCTCGAGGTTTCGTTTCGAGTAACGAACCCCATTGAAGTCAATGGGTGACTCGAGCATTTTTGTATATCGCCGATGCTCGCTAAGGTTTTCATTTGTGAAAATCTGGGCAATTCAAGAAAGTGATGGGAGCGACACAGCAATGGATAGGGCAGGCGAGGGGCTACATGTTGGGCTGCATCTCAAGTTCCCAGGTCCCACTATTAAGCCACAATAGCGGCAAGAGTGCCCCCCCCCAACAATTTTTACTTCTGAAAAACCCTCATTAGCCAGGCATACCTTAGCTAAGCACCACACTACCTCCAACAAAGCACAATCACTGCCTGCATGACACTCCGCTGCCACTTCTCCTGGGTAACATGCTGCCCAACCCCCCTGCACGACCCAGTGTCCACAGCGTACACCAAAGTGTCCCTGCGCAGCCTTCAGCTGCCCTCAAGCCACACGCTGGCCTCATAGCCACACCACCCTCATGTCTATTTATAAGTGCGTCGGCCATGAGGAGGAACCGCAGGCACACACTGCAGAGGGTTGGCACGGCCAGGCAACGACCCTCTTTAAAAGGGGCGGGGCGATAGCCCATAATGCTGTACAGAAGCAATGAGAAATCCAATCCTGTGCCACCTCCATCAGGAGCTGCAAACGTGGGCATAGCAATGGGGAACCCATGTGCCACACACTATTCATTCTGTCAAGGTGTCTGCATGCCCCAGTCAGACCGGGGTTTTTTATAAATAGTCAGAGGCAGGTACAACTCCGCAATGGGAATTCCGTGTGCACCCACAGCATGGGTGGCTCCCTGGAACCCACCGGCTGTACATAAATGTATCCCATTGCAGTGCCCATCACAGCTGAGGTAATGTCCGATTAAATGCAGGTGGTCTTCGGCCCACACTGCATGCCCCAGTCAGACTGGTGTTCTTTAGAAGTGGACACATGGAGTTACAACTCCGTGTGGACCGACAGCATGGGTGGGTCCCAGGAAGCCACCAGCGGTACATAAATATATCCTATTGCAGTGTCCATCACAGCTGAGGTAACGTCAGGTTTAATGCAGGTGGGCTTCGGCCCACACTGCATGCCCCAGTCAGACTGGGGTTCTTTAGAAGTGGACACATGGAGTTACAACTCCGTGTGGACCGACAGCATGAGTGGGTCCCAGGAAGCCACCAGCGGTACATAAATATATCCTATTGCAGTGCCCATCACAGCTGAGGTAACGTCAGGTTTAATGCAGGTGGGCTTGGGCCCACACTGCATGCCCCAGTCAGACTGGGGTTCTTTAGAAGTGGACACATGCAGTTACAACTCCGTGTGGACTGACAGCATGGGTGGCTCCCTGGAACCCACCGGCGGTACATAAATATATCCCATTGCAGTGCCCATCACAGCTGAGGTAACGTCAGGTTTAATGCAGGTGGGCTTCGGCCCACACTGCATGCCCCAGTCAGACTGGGGTTCTGTAGAAGTAAACACATGCAGTTAGAACTCCATGTGGCCCGACAGCATGGGTGGGTCCCAGGAAGCCACCGGCGGTACATAAATATATCCCATTGCAGTGCCCATCACAGCTGAGGTAACATCAGGTTTAATGCAGGTGGGCTTCGGCCCACACTGCATGCCCCAGTCTGACAGGGGTTTTTAATACATAGACACTGGCAGGTACAAATCCCTAATGTGAAGTCCCTGTGCACCCACAGCATGGGTGGCTCCCTGGAACCCACCGGCGGTACATAAATATATTCCATTGCAGTGCCCAGCACAGCTGAGGTAACGTCAGCTTTAATGCAGGTGGGCTAAAAATTACCAGAATTACACTGTAGGCGAGGGCCCAAAAAATTGGTGTACCAACAGTACTAATGTACCTCAGAAAAATTGCCCATGCCCAACCAAGAGGGCGGGTGAATCCCATTAATCGCTTTGGTTAATGTGGCTTAATTTGTAATTAGGCCTGTAGGCAGCCCAGTTAAAATAAAAATTGGTTCAGGTGCAAGTTTCAACACTTTATTGAATTGAGAATTGAAACGTATAAACATTGTTTACAAAAATTATATGACTGAGCCTTGTGGGCCTAAGAAAAATTGCCCGTTCGGCGTGATTACGTGAGGTTTCAGGAAGAGGAGCAGGAGGAGGAGGATGAATATAATACACAGATTGATGAAGCTAAAAGGTCCCCGTTTTTGATGGTGATAGAGAACGATGCTTCCATCCGCGGGTGCAGCCTACGTATTGTTTAGGTATCGCTGCTGTCCGCTGGTGGAGAAGAGAACTCTGAGGAAATCCAGGCTTTGTTCATCTTTATGATTGTAAGCCTGTCGGCACTGTCGGTTGACAGGCAGGTACGCTTATCCGTGATTATTCCCCCAGCCGCACTAAACACCCTCTCTGACAAGACGCTAGCCGCAGGACAAGCAAGCACCTCCAGGACATACAGCGCGAGTTCAGGCCACGTGTCCAGCTTCGACACCCAGTAGTTGTAGGGGGCAGAGGTGTCACGGAGGACGGTCGTGCGATCGGCTACGTACTCCCTCACCATCCTTTTACAGTGCTCCCGCCGACTCAGCCTTGACTGGGGAGCGGTGACACAGTCTTGCTGGGGAGCCATAAAGCTGTCAAAGGCCTTGGAAAGTGTTCCCCTGCCTGTGCTGTACATGCTGCCTGATCTCTGCGCGTCCCCTGCTACCTGGCCCTCGGAACTGCGCCTTCTGCCACTAGCGCTGTCAGATGGGAATTTTACCATCAGTTTGTCCGCCAGGGTCCTGTGGTATAGCATCACTCTTGAATCCCTTTCCTCTTCGGGTATGAGAGTGGAAAGGTTCTCCTTATACCGTGGGTCGAGCAGTGTGTACACCCAGTAATCCGTAGTGGCCAGAATGCGTGTAACGCGAGGGTCACGAGAAAGGCATCCTAACATGAAGTCAGCCATGTGTGCCAGGGTACCTGTACGCAACACATGGCTGTCCTCACTCGGAAGATCACTTTCAGGATCCTCCTCCTCCTCCTCAGGCCATACACGCTGAAAAAATGACAGGCAAGCAGCATGGGTACCCTCAGCAGTGGGCCAAGCTGTCTCTTCCCCCTCCTCCTCATGCTCCTCCCCCTCCTCCTCAACGCGCTGAGATATAGACATGAGGGTGCTCTGACTATCCAGCGACATACTGTCTTCCCCCGCCTCCGTTTCCGAGCGCAAAGCGTCTGCCTTTATGCTTTGCAGGGAACTTCTCAAGAGGCATAGCAGAGAAATGGTGACGCTAATGATTGCAGCATTGCCGCTCACCATCTGGGTAGACTCCTCAAAGTTTCCAAGGACCTGGCAGATGTCTGCCAACCAGGCCCACTCTTCTGTAAAGAATTGAGAAGGCTGACTCCCACTATGCCGCCCATGTTGGAGTTGGTATTCCACTATAGCTCTACGCTGCTCATAGAGCCTGGCCAACATGTGGAGCGTAGAGTTCCACCGTGTGGGTACGTCGCACAGCAGGCGGTGCACTGGCAGATTAAACCGATGTTGCAGGGTGCGCAGGGTGGCAGCGTCCGTCTTGGCCTTGCGGAAATGTGCGCTGAGCTGGTGCACCTTTCCGAGCAGGTCTGGGGTCCAGGGGATGAGGCTGGGGACTTCCGGCAACTGTCTCAAGAGCTTTCAGTGGGTGAGGAGGAGGACGATGATGAGACACAGTTGTCTATCACTCAGGTAGTAGTAATTGCAGTAAGTCCGAGGGAGGAGCGCACAGAGGATTCGGAGGAAGAGCAGCAGGACGATGAGGTGACTGACCCCACCTGGTTTGCTAAGCCTACTGAGGACAGGTCTTCAGAGGGGGAGGCAAGTGCAGCAGCAGGGCAGGTTGGAAGAGGCAGTGCGGTGGCCAGGGGTAGAGGCAGGGCCAGACCAAATAATCCACCAACTGTTTCCCGAAGCGCCCCCTCGCACCACGCCACCCTGCAGAGGCCGAGGTGCTCAAAGGTGTGGCAGTTTTTCACTGAGAGTGCAGACGACCGACGAACTGTGGTGTGCAAGGTTTGTCGCGCCAAGATCAGCCGTGGAGCCACCACCACCAGCATGCGCAAGCATATGATGGCCAAGCACCCCACAAGGTGGGACGAAGGCCGTTCACCGCCTCCGGTTTGCACCACTGCCTCTCCCCCTGTGCCCCAACCTGCCACTGAGATCCAACCCCCCTCTCAGGACACAGGCATGACCGTCTCCCGGCCTGCACCCACACCCTCACCTCCGCTGTCCTCGGCCCCATCCAGCAATGTCTCTCAGCGCACCATCCAGCCGTCGCTAGCGCAAGTGTTTGAGCGCAAGTGCAAGTACGCAGCCACGCACCCGCACGCTCAAGCGTTAAACGTGCACATGCGATACACCTGGATCAGGAGCTCGGCCTGTGCCCACACCCTGACTTGGGCCTCCGCGTCCTCGCCCGCGTCCACGTCCTCTAGGCCTACCCCTACCCCTCAGCATGGTGTATTACCCGTAGTGCATAAACAGAACGCTGTAATTAAATGTGCCGCTTATTGGCCTGTGGTTGGAGGCTGACTTCGCTTACGGAACGCACAGCAGAGCCAGGAAACAATTTTGCGCACGCCTGTAGTGAGACGTAGGTGCGTATGACTGAGCTAGTGGAATTCAGAGCGCAGAAGCAGTCAAGTGTCCAAAGGCCACTAGTAGGCCTTAAGTATTTTGCTTCTATTTTTTTAAAGGCTGAGCTGAGACAGCAGACAGATACTGTAGGCAGCATATATATGTATACTGTTTCCCTCTGGACGGGATGACGGCGGTGATGTAACGGTCAACGCAGAGTCAGGAAAGAATTTTGCGCAAGCCTGCTCTAACACTTAGCTGCGTATTAATTAGGACTACTACCCCCAGCAGAGACGCAGTACACTCAAGACGGTCACAGGCAGCCCAAAGATAGTATTTTTCCCAAATTTGTTTGAAAAAGCCCACTGCCTATATAGACAGTATATCTCTTTCCCCTTTCCCACTGTCCCTGCCTCACCACTACTGGCCCTATACTATGTAAAATTACTGCAGACTTTTCCCCTCTGGACGGGATGACGTCGGTGATGTAACGGGCAATGCAGAGCCAGGAAAGAATTTTGCGCAAGCCTGCTGTAACACTTAGCTGCGTATTAATTAGGACTACTACCCCCAGCAGAGACGCAGTACACTCAAGACGGTCACAGGCAGCCCAAAGATAGTATTTTTCCCTAATTTGTTTGATAAAGCCCACTGGCTATATAGACAGTATATCTCTTTCACCTTTCCCACTGTCCCTGCCTCACCACTACTGGCTCTATACTATGTAAAATTACTGCAGACTGTTTCCCTCTGGACGGGATGACGTCGGTGATGTAACAGGCAACGCAGAGCCAGGAAAGAAGGACCCTAAGAAGGACCGTTGGGGTTCTTCAAGCCTAAAATAACTCCTAACGCTCTCCCTATAGCAGCAGCAGCAGCAGCAGCATCAGCAGCACTGTCCCTGATCTCTGTCAGAATGCATCTGTGGCGAGCCGCGGGCAGGGCTGATTTAAATACTCGGGTGACACCTGATCTCCCCAGCCACTCACTGCAGGGGGGTGGTATAGGGCTGGAACATCACAGGAGGAAGTTGTAATGCCTTCCCTGTCTTTCTATTGGCCAGAAAAGCGCGCAAATGTCTCAGAGATGAAAGTGAAAGTAACTAGAACATCGCGTGGTGCTCGTCTCGAGTAACGAGCATCTCGAACACCCTAATACTCGAACGAGCATCAAGCTCGGACGAGTACGTTCGCTCATCTCTATATCGGTGTCCTGCACAGGTGTTATTCGCTCCTCCATTTGGTAGTCAGCTACCTGCATGGTGAGAGGATGCATCTATTTGCACTCCTCACTCAGTAAGTAACAACCATTTTCTGTGATTGTTTTTAATTTTTATTTTCCCCTTCTGTGATGCATTTATATTAGTGTAGGGACCCACTACAATGCAAGGAACCATGAAGTGGTTAGTGTGCTCATGTATCTTGGCCAACATCCAACCAATGCCTTGCATTTATTATCTATCATTCACATGCAGTGTGGCTTTAAGACTCCAGGGGGAGCCCAGGGTGGCAGTACCAATGTGGTTCACTGTTGGAAATGCAGGGAAACCCGCCGAATTATCATGGTGTCATTAATAGGTTGCTGGTCTGCATGGTGAACTACATATATCAGAAAGGTCTGGCACCCTGTATCCACTATGTGTGGGAGTATACACCAAGCAGCCACCCCCCTCATTATCAAGAGGCAGTGTGAGTGGCTGTCTTATCAGTGTCCTGCACAGGTGGTATTTGCTCCTCCATTTGGTAGTCAGCTACCTGCATGGTGAGAGTATGCATCTATATGCACTCCTCACTCAGTAAGTAACGGCCATTTTCTGTGATTCTGTTCAAAAAACATACCCATTGTAGCCCCAATCTTCTTATAGGATGCATGGCTAGGCCTGTAATGGAGGGAGCACCCGTTTGATTTTAGGATGCATCTGAATAAATTCCAGGCCCTATTGCACGCTTGTAGACACAATAAAATGCCAAAATAATAGAACGCCCCTCACAAGTGACCCAATTTTGAAATCAACACCCCTTAGCTAAGTTATCTAGGGGTGTACTAAGCATTCTGATGCCACATTTTTATTTTTTTTAATAATTATAATGCGAGTGAAATATAAATGCGATTTCATTTTTTTTCACCAAATTTGTCACTTTTATGACCATTCTCTTTGTTTCAAGCAGAAAAAACTGGGGAGACGCACTAATAAAAATAAAATTGACTCCCTAAAAATAACCCCATCACCCCCACCCACACCCCCTTTTGGCGTTTCCTATATATGAAATAAAATTAATAATGTTAAATAGTATGGTAGGTTTCAAAGCAGGGGTAATTACAAAGGCCTGGGTCGGATGGACACATGGGGCAAAAAAATCGTGTATCCCTCCTCCTCCCTTGTTTGGTGCAGACACAACACTTTTTTTTTTGGGGGGGGGGGTATTTTTTGCTCACAGTCTCAGGGATTTGATGCAGAAAATGGTGCTCTGTGAGGCTTCACACCTCCTCGGACTGTAATGCATCCTGAGGTGCAGCGGTCTTAAATAAAAGGTGTTCAATAAGCTCCTCATGAAACTAGAGGAAGCTGAGTGGAGGGGATTTAAATGTTTTGAAAGGCATCTTTTAGTAGCGATATAAGAGGCCTCAATTTGTACAGTCTATCATACGCCTGGTCATTTCTGGGGGGGATTTGGGCATTTTTGGCGAAATGAAAATATTTTTATAGCCGCGTCGGGGCATTATTGACGTAAATACGAGCGTCGCGTGAACGGTGCTCTTGGACCAATAGTATTTTGCATTTTTACGAGTCCCATTAGCAGGACAAGTCCCAAAAGATTTATTAACTCGGGGACATCTATGGCGGTCCACATTGCTGAATATACCGAAGTGGGGTGCGCGGTAATATATATTGTCCAACCAAGTGATAAAAGCCCAAGCTGCACAAATTATAGATATTTTAACGCATTTGGAGGATTTAGAGAATAGGCATCGGAGAAACAACTTGTGCATAAGGGCCTGCCCGAGACCATAGGAAATGACCAACTGGATAAATGGGCACAACATTTCTTTTCCTCGCTCCTTCAAAGACCTATGGATCAACTGATTAACATTGACCGTATACACAGAGCATTGGGTCCAAAACCCACGGATCCTAAGAGGCCGAGGGATGTCATATGTAGAATCCACTTTTTCAGAGATAAAGAGTAGAGATGAGCGAGCGTACTCGGAAAAGCACTACTCGCTCGAGTAATTTGCTTTATCCGAGTATCGCTGTGCTCATCCCTGAAGATTCGGGTGCCGCTGCGGCTGACAGGCGAGTCGCAGCGGGGAGCAGGGGAGAGCGGGCGGGAGAGAGGGAGAGAAAGATCTCCCCTCCGTTCCTCCCCGCTCTCCCCTGCAGCTCCCCGCTCCGTGCCGGCACCCAAATCTTCAGACCCGAGCACAGCGATACTCGGATAAAGCAAATTACTCGAGCGAGTAGTGCTTTTCCGAGTACGCTCGCTCATCTCTAATAAAGAAGCAATTCTAAAGCAGGCACGTATTAGTAAAGAGTTGACACATGATGGAACCACAATCCTAATCCTACCAGATCTGGCAAGGCGCATGCTTCAACTACGCAAAACTTTAAAACCAGTGGTGGATGCCCTATGAGGCAGAGAAATCCCTTACCATTGGGACTTCCCATTCTAACTCATAGCAACCAGGGAAGGGAAATCTGCTTTCTTCAGACACCCGAGTGACCTCTCAAATTTCCTAGAGACACTAAATCTGCCGCCAATTACTTTGCCGGATTGGCCCTCCCCATTATCATTGCCCACTAGAGTACCAAGAGAGCAGTGGGAAACAGTGCCTCCAAGGCAACAAAAGAACTTGCGACGTCAAAGAGACATTCACAACCAGTAAAATGCCATAAACAAAAACCACTCTACGGCCTCATGACTTCAGCCAGCGACGACTTGGACGCTTGACCAGAATCCCCAGCTTCAAAAGACAAAATGCCACCAACTTGACAGCAAGGGATAGTGCATAGTGCCCAAACTACGTAATTTAGTCCCACGAGAAGAAGAGAGGCAAAATCTACTTACGGGAGGGGGGAGGGAATATTAATGCAAGTTTGAATAAGTTTGACTAAGTTATGTTTTGTTCTCTACCCTCCTCTTCCCATCCTCTCCTTCCTATGTCTCTTAGAAGGTGCCTCTCAGGCTTGCTCAGAGGTCCAGGGCTGACACCAATGTGCAAAACACAATGTAGAGGGATAGTTATCTGTTATATAAGTTTCAGAAATTCTAACCTACCTATTAACAAGGTCCGGAAAGGACCCATTTGATCAGTCGGAGTGAGCGGGGACACTTCCCTGATGTGCGCCTCTTTGTCCCCAATAGGGCTGGACGACGGACCTTGTCGTCCCTGTATTATTCATCGACTAGTAACCGCCCAAACCACTCTGGACCGGCTTCCGGAGAATACCTTTTTACCTACACTCTTCGTCTGGTGCTGGGATGTTATTGTTCTTTCTATTTCTCTCTGTTCTATCTCTCTGTGTTTGGTGGGAGGGGCCGAATATGCCACTCCTATTACATGATGAATCTCAAGTTTTGCACTTTCAACACCAGGGGCCTAAATAAACCCTCAAAGAGGTGAAAAATTCTATCTCACTTGCATAAGGAAGGTATAATGATAGCACTATTACAAGAAACCCATTTTACACTAACCAGTACACCAAGATGCACGACACACTATTACACCACGTGGCATCATAGTGTACGCATGGACAAAAAAGTTCAAGGGGTCTCAATTGCAATTCACAAGCAGCTCCCCCATCGTACTCTTGGATCGGTTTCAGATCTCGAAGGCAGATTCCTGTTCATAAAAATACAAATCGGACATCAAATCCTAACAATTGCTAACATGTATTTTCCCAACCAGGGTCAGGTCCAGTTTGGTTTGAAAACCCTAGACAGGCTGGCTCAATTTGCAGCGGGATCGAGATTAATGCCTGGACCCCCCACAGGACTCGTCTACGTGTAAGTCTGGTGTCTCCTTTGCTGAAATTGCGTAGATTGAAGAGGAGTTTAGCTTCTATGAAGCTGGTAAATTTATGGAGGATCCTACATCCAGGATCCAGAGATTTCAGTCATTATTCAGCAGCCCACAATAGCTATGGGTGGCTGGATTATTTGTTGGTCTCACACGAACTATTGGACTTCTCTCCAACAAGCACTGTGGGCACCATGGTGTGGTCAGACCATGCTCCGGTCTACGGGTCACTCCGTGTCTTGGCGGGGGAGTGTGGAGGGAGGAGTACTTGGAGATTAAATGACAATATCTTAACCCCTTAGTGACCAAGCCTGTTTGCGCCTTAATGACCAGGCCAAATTTTGCAAATCTGACGTGTCACTTTAACATGGAAAAACACCAGAAAGGTTTTGCATATCCAAGCGATTCTGACATTGTTTTTTCGCCACATGTTGTACTTCATTTAGGCGGAAAAAATAGACCGATAGAATTTGTGTTTATTTATTAAAAGCGCCAAAATTGGGAAAATTTTAAAAAAAATCGTCATTTTTTCACATTTCCAACTGCAATATCTTAAATATGTGCAAACATAATATAGAAATTTTTGCAAAGATTTATATTTCCACCCATTTACTTTATTTTGGGTGCACATTGGAAAAACTTTCGTTTTTTTTAACCATTTAGGAGACGTACAAATTTAACATTACTTTTTAGCATTTTGAGGAACACTTTGTTTTCCTATACCAAGCCAAGATTGGAAAGGGTCATGAGTGTCAGAATAATAGATACCCCCCCCCCAAATGACCCCATTTTAAAAACTACACCCCTTAGTGTATTCACTGAGGTGTGTCATGAGTATTTTGACCCCACAGTTTTTTTTCAGGAATTAATTCAATTTAGAGGAGAAAAAGTAAAATTTCATATTTTTGCAAATTTGTCATTTTAAAGACATATTTTTTTCCTATAGTTTACATGAAAATTAGGATTTACACCCCAGAATGGATACCCCTATTTCTCCCGTGTTCAGAAATATACCAATTGTGGCCCTATTATTATATCTGAGTCCACAACGGGGCCCAAAATGAAAGGAGTAGTCAGTGTCTTTCAAAACAGAAATTTTGCTTGAAGTCCTTTTAGGCCCCATTGCCCACTTGTAGAGTTCTTGAGCACCCAAAACCATAGAGAACCCCCACAAATTACCCCATTTTGAAAACTAGACTCCTTAACGAATTTATCTAGGGGTGTACTGCGTATTTTGACCCCACAGTTTTTGAATAAATTCAAGCAAAGCAAAAGGAAAAAATTAGGATTTTTGTTTTTTGGCAATTCTGTCATTTTAAAAACAGCTTTTTTTGTACAGCACACATATGAAGGAAGACTTACACCCCAAAATGGATACCCCTGTTTGTGCGGTTTTCAGAAATATACCCATTGTGGCCCTAATCTTATGTCCGCATGCACAACGGGGCCCAAAATGAAAGGAGTAATCGGTGGCTTTAGGAACATAGATTTTGCTTGAAGTCCTTTTAGGCGCCATTGCCCACTTGTAGAGTTCTTGAGCGGCCAAAACCATAGAGAACCCCCACAAATGACCCCATTTTGAAAACTAGACCTCTTAACAAATTTATCTAGGGGTGTACTGCGTATTTTGACCCCACAGTATTTGAATGAATCTAAGCAAAGCAGAAGGAAAAAGTTACGATTTTCAAATTTTTTGGCAATTTTTTCAATTTAAAAACAGTTTTTTTGTACAGTGTACATAGGAATGAAGACATTCACCCCCAAATGGATCCCCCCGTTTGTCCCGAGTTCAGAAACATACCCATTGTGGCCCTAATCTACTTACAGGACGCATGGCAAGGCCTATAAAGGACGGAACACCCGTTGGATTCTAGGGCACAACTGAATAAATTTCAGGCCCCATTGCTTATTTGTACGGAATAAAAATTGACTCCATAAAAATCCCCCCCCCCCCGCCCACACACACTCTGCGCCCTTTTTGGCATTCGCAAATCTTAGATAAAAGTAATAATGTGAACCGTGTAGTATTTCTGAAGACAGGGGTAATTACGGAGGCTGGTTGGAATGGGCCCATGGGGCAATAAAACCGGTATCCCCCCTCCTCTCATGTATTTTGAAGGACTTTTCTTGACCTCAGTGGCGGGTATGGGGTGTAAAAAGTGGCGTTCCGTGAGTCTTCATAAGCTTGCTGAGGTGCGGCGGTCTCACACAGAAGGCGCTCAACAAGGTGCTCCTGGAACTGCAGGAAGGCGAGCGTTCCCGGGGCTTCTTGTAAATTACATATTACAGGTAGCGGTCTGAATAACGCTGGGCTCACGCGGGTGCAGGCGGAATTCGCTTGCGGAGGCCCGCAGCGTATCCCAGCTGTGAGCCGGCTGTGACCCTGCGTACGGCCACGTAATGTACTGCGCATAACTGCGTACTCACACAGGCGATCATGCGCAGTACACCTTTTTTGTTGTTTGCATTTCCCGCACCCTCGCTTAGCGATGACGCGGGTACCCTCACCCCGTATACAACGTAGTTGCATATGGGCTGCGGGTATATCTATGACCATGGAGTACAATAGGCTCTATGTTGCGGATATCCGCGGTAAAATAGAACCTGCTGCATTCTCTTTTCTGCGAGTGGATTACACAATTCCAACCCGCTAATGTGAGCGGAATTGTGTAATCTAATGCGATTGATCTGCGTAATACCGCAGATCAGACGCATGCGAAATCCGTAATTCCCAGCCGGTCATGTGCGACCAGCCTAAGGTAGATCGCTACCTTTTTATCACGTGACTGGGGAACGCTCAATGAGGCCCCTACCCGTCACGGCTCCAGACTCTCGGCGACCGTTGGTCGCTGGGAGCAAGGAGATTTTAAGTTTCCTGGGCTCCCTGACTCCTGCGCATGTGTCCGGCTTTTTGCCGGCAATTGCATGTGCAGAATTCGGGAAGGTCCACGGAGGAGGATCGCGTCGGGGTTCAAATACGCAGGCCTCCGGTAAAAAGTTTCATCTCCTCTCACCGATCGCATCAGTGAGAGGAGATGAAACTTCAAATTTTTTTTTTACTTTTACGTGATCGCCATTATTGGATAATGGCGAACACGTGACCAGGAACCGCTCACCGCGGCCCCCCGTGAATTCTCCAGGCTCTTGGCTACGTTTTGTAGCCAGGAGCAGGGAGAATTTAAATTATCCTGGCAATCCACAGCTTTTGCGCATGCGTGCGCCATTTTGGCGACAGGCATGTGCGCAGAAGCTGTGGTAAGGTCCGCGGATAAATCCGGGGGCCTTAGGTACGTACTTTCATCCTCCCTTACGGATATGATCTGTGAGGGGAGATGAAACGTACGCTTTTTAAACTTTTTTTTTACTTTTTAAAACTTTTTTTTACTTTTTTTTAACTTTTTTACACTTTTTTTTTACTTTACATCATCACTGTCATCCATTGGATGACAGTGATCATATCACCAGTGACATCCCTCTGCTCTTGGCTACACATGGCAGCCAGGAGTAGAGGGATTTTAAATTTCCCGGGGCTCGAGCCCCTCTGTGCACGCGCCCGATGTCAATCATCGGGCGCGCATGCGCAGACGGGGATTCGGGTCCCGGGACATCGGGACACCGCTGAGGACTGGGGAGGAGTATTTTCACCTCCCCTCATGGATCCGATCGATGAGGGGAGGTGAAACTGACTTTTTTAAAACTTTTTTTTAACTCTTTCGCGATCGTCGCTATCCAATGGATAGCGGCGATCGCGTGCTGGGGACCACTCACCGTGGTCCCCGCTGACATTTCCTGCCTCCCGGCTACCTACAGGAGCCGGGAGCCAGGAGATTTTAAATCTCCCGCGCCGCCGGGCCTTCTGCGCATGCGGCTGACGTAATGCCGCCTGGCGCGCATGCGCAGAAGACCGGCTTCGGGGCCCGGAGCGGCAGGAGAGCGGGGAGCAGCGTGCCGGACCCGGGTGAGTAATTTCAGCTGCCCCCATGGATCCGATCCATCAGGGCAGCTGAATCTTTAACTTTTTTTGTACTTTTGTTTACTTTTTTGCGATCGGCGCTATCCATTGGATAGCGCCGATCACAATGCCGGGGGGGGGGTCCGAACAGGCCGGGATGACAGCTCCATGCTGTCGGCTACCTGCAGACACTCACAGCATGGAGCTGTCACGTCCACAGCCCAAGGGTCTTTATTCTCTGCAGGATACGTGTTTTTACGTCCTCAGAGAATAAAGCCCACTTCGGGAGGACGTAAAAACACTATGGGCTGGTCGTTAAGGGGTTAAATGACGCAATATGCCAATAGAAAATTTTATAGTGGATCATAGATTGGATGACATGGCGGTTTCTATACAGTGGGAGGCCTTGAAATGTGTAGTAAGAGGAGTTTGCATTTCACATGGTACAAGACTCAAAAAACAACGCTCGCAGAACTTAGAAAAGAAACTAGAGGAGCTAGGAATATTAGAAGCATCAAATAAAAAGGCCCCTTCAGATAGATTTCGGGCAGATATCTCAGAGTTGCGTAACCAGATATTATCTATTTTGGACCAGGCACCCCTCTGTCATAGGGATAAAATCAGGAAGGGGGGGGTATTACGAATTCGGCGACAAATGTGGCAAATGGCTGACAAAGGCTATTCACCCTAAAACTGCCCAAACACACATATTTGCCATTAATTCCCCTGGTAGAAAATTGTTACACTCAACAGGGGAAATTTTTGACAAATTCCAAAAGTATTATAAGGATCTGTATAATATTAAAAATGAAATAAATGACACACATTATGGCGAAGACGAAACTTTGCAAGCTTATCTGAATGAAAATGCTCCCCCTAGTATAAGATATGCAGGCATTGGAAACGGATTTTACAGACCAAGAGGTTGCGGCAGTAATTAAAGACCTGAAAATGGGTAAGTCCATGACCGGACGGTTTTACTCCACGATTTTATAGGGTGTGTGGTGATTTGTTGGGCCCTATGCTAACAAAGTCATTCAACGCCATATCCAGGTGGTGTCCTTTTCCCCCGCAGGCACTCCAGGCCATCATTACGGTATTACCTAAACCAGGGAAGGACCCTCTCGAATGCAGTAATTATCGGCCTATTTCCCTCCTAAATTTGGACACCAAGATTTTCTCCAAAATTATAGCCACTCGGTTACAGTCACTTGTTTCGTCTCTAATTCACGGAGATCAGGTGGGTTTTGTACCTGGTCGTGAAGCTCAGGACAATACTCTCAGAACCTTCTCCATCATATTGAGGGCACGGAATTCAGGAGATTCTCTCAGCTTATTAACAGTTGATGCGGAGAAAGCATTCGACAGGGTCCACTGGGGCTTCTTGGAAGCGACGCTACGTAGGATAGGTCTGGGTGACTGAGCGAGGGAATGGATTATGGCCCTGTATAGGAACCCCTCAGCGAGAGTTAGGGTTAATGGATCCCTCTCACAACCCCTGGAGATAAGAAACGGGACCAGACAGGGATGCCCTCTTTCATCCACACTTTATATTCTGGTCATGGAACCATTAGCAAATTCCTTGAGAAATAATCCTGATATTAGAGGATTTAAAACGGGGACTTCTTCCCAGAAACTGGCCCTATTTGCAGATGACCTCTTAATCTATATGACTAGAGATGAGCGAGCACCAAAATGCTCGGGTGCTCGTTGCTCAAGTCGAGCTTTCCGCGATGCTCGAGAGTTCGTTTCGAGTAACTAACCCCATTGAAGTCAATGGGCGACTTGAGCATTTTTGTATATGAACGATGCTCGCTAAGGTTTTCATTTGTGCAAATCTGCAAAACCTATGACAGTGATGGAAACGACACAGAAACAAATAGGGCAGGAGAGGGGCAACATGCAGGGCTGCATCTTAGGTTCCCAGGTCTCACTATTAAGCCACAATAGCGGCAAGAGTGCCCCCTACCCCCCCCCCCCCATTTTTTACTTAGGACAAACCCTCATTAGCAATGCACACCTTAGCTAAGCACCACACTACCTCCAAACAAGCACAATCACTGCCTGCGGGACACACCGCTGCCTCTTCTCCTCGGTTACATGCTGCCCAACTCCCCGCACGACCCCGCGTCCAATAGGGACTCCATGTGTCCACACACTACTCATTCTGTTTGGGTGGCGGATACCTCATCGACAACGCAAGAGGTAAACCATCTGTACTCTGCACCCTACCCAAGTCTGTCAGTGTTTTGGGGACAGGCAGGTACAACTCCGCTATGGCAAGTCTGTGTGCACCCGCAGCATGGGTGGCTAGCAGGAACACAAAGACGGTACAGAAAGAAATCCCATTGCAGTGCCCCAGATAGCTGAGGTTACGTGAGAGAAAATACATGTTGGCCTCGGCCCACATGCCATGCCCTAGACATTCTGGGTTTTCTTTAAAAGTGCCAGGCAGGTACAACTCTGCTATGGCAAGTCTGTGTGCACCCGCAGCATGGGTGGCTAGCAGGAACACACAGACGGTACAGAAAGAAATCCCATTGCAGTGCCCCAGATAGCTAAGGTTACATGAGAGGAAATACATGTATGCTGCGGCCCACGCGCCATGCCCTAGACATTCTGGGTTTTGTTTAAAATTGCCAGGCAGGTACAACTTCGCTATCGCAAGACTGTGTGCACCCGCAGCATGGGTGGCTAGCAGGAACACACAGATGGTACAGAAAGAAATCCCATTGCAGTGCCCCGGATAGCTGAGGTTACGTGAGAGGAAATACATGTTGGCTGCGGCCCACACGCCATGCCCTAGTCAATCTGGGTTTTTTGGGGGCCAGATAGGTAGAAGACCGCGATGGAAAGATTTTAAATGATCACCAAAAAGTTTTGTAAAATCACAGATACAAACAGCCAACTATGTATAAAAGCTCTCACTATAATAAATGGAAAACAAGTATAGTATATGGTCAATTCAAAAGACTCAGATGTAATTATACAAGAAAGATTTCGTATCCCAGAGTAATATCATTAAGGGGAGGGATATCCGCACCATCTGATCCTGGCAGCATTTAATACAGCAAAAAGTGAATCTCAAAAAAAGAGAAAGGAGTGAAGATCCAGAAAAATGTAACATCCTGGAGCCACATGTGTTGCAAGTCTCCATAGGCTCCCCACCACCAAGAAAGAATAGCCTTGATGGGTGATATTATTACTAAGGTTGTAACTCGGGAACTAGAGAGTCGCCATAGCATACAGTAGTTATAATTCAATCTCTGCAAGACTGCTATTGGTCAGTCTTGCAGAGTACAAAATCATATTAGACTGATTGTCCTTGTAGATCCCTGAATACACAATCAGTTCTTAGATCTACAACTAACTGGAGAGAACTGCTTGGACCCACATATTTTAGTACTTGGCCGGAAGTCCCCAGCCTCATCACCCGGACCCCGGTAACTTTCCAAAGGTTGGGCATCGGTCACGACAAACTCCTCAGGTGAGAGAGGAACCATTTTTTCCCAATCAAGGCAGGGGCCTGAGAACAGTTCCTGGGAGTCTGTCTGCTCATCAGAATGTGTCATTTTCATGGAGTGTGGAGGCTGGGAGGAAGGAGGAGCAGCAGCGAGAGGATTCAGAGTTGCAGCAGTGGACGGCGTAGAAGACTGGGTGGTCGATACATTGCTGGATGCATTTTCTGCCATCCACGACAGGACCTGCTCGCACTGCTCAGTTTGTAATAAAGGTCTACAACGTCGACCCAAAAATTGTGATATGAAGCTGGGGACCCCAGAAACTTGCCTCTCTCCTAATCCCGAAGCAGCCGGCTGCGATTCTCCTGGACCAGGAACTCGGCCTGTGCCCACACCCTCACTTGGACCTCCGCGTCCTCGCCCGCATCTACATCCCCTAGGCCTACCCCGCAGCATGGTGGATTACAAATAGAGCAGACACAGAGCGGTCTGAATAATTATGCAATTATTGGCGTGCAGTTGGAGGCTGACAGCGGTTATGTAACGCACACTGCAGTCCCAAAATAAATATATGCAAGGCTGCAAAAAGGCCTAGCTGGGTAATAGTGAGGCAACTCCCAGCAGCCACGCAGTATAATGCACACGGTCACAGGTAGCCCTAAGAAGGAGCGTTTTTTCAATTTTTTTTAAAAAAAGCTAACAGACTAGAGAGCGTGTATATGTCTTTCTCTCTATCAGGGGCTGTCGCTACACGCTGTGTGTAAATTTGCAGGCACACACAAAGCGGTCTGAATAATTATGCAATTATTGGCGTGCAGTTGGAGGCTCACAGCGGTTATGTAAAGCACACTGCAGTCCCAAAAAAATAATACGCAAGGCTGCAAAAAGGCCTAGCTGGGTAATAGTGAGGCAACTCCCAGCAGGCACGCAGTATAATGCACACGGTCACAGGTAGCTCTAAGAAGGAGCGTTCTTTCAATTTTTTTTGAAAAAGCTAAAAGCCTAGAGAGCGCGTATATGTCCTTCCCTCTATCAGGGGCTGTCACCGCACGCTGTGCGTGAATTTGCAGGCACACACAGAGCGGTCTGAATAATTATGCAATTATTGGCGTGCAGTTGGAGGCTGACAGCGATTATGTAACACACACTGAAGTCCCAAAAAAATTATACGCAAGGCTGCAAAAAGGCCTAGCTGGGTAATAGTGAGGCAACTCCCAGCAGCCACGCAGTAAAATGCACACGGATTCTACACTACCACTGTCCCTGCCTCACCAGTACTGCCCCTATACTCTGTATAATTGACTGCAGACTGAGAACGCAATAGTCTGCACAGCCCAACATGAAAAAAAAATTGTGCAAAACTGCTCCCAGCAGCCACAACAGTAATGCACATGGTCACAGGTAGCCCTAAGAAGGAGCTTTTTTGGGGTACTTGTTGACAGGATTCTACACTATCACTGTCCCTGCCTCACCAGTACTGCCTCTATACTCTGTATAATTGACTGCAGACTGAGAACGCAATAGTCTGCGAAGCCCAAGATGAAAAAAAAATTGCGCAAAACTGCTTCCAGCAGCCACAACAGTAATGCACACGGTCAGATGTGGCCCTAAGAAGGACCGTTGGGGTTCTTGAAGACGCAAACAGTAGCCTAACACTCTCCCTACAGCAGGAACAGCACTCTCCCTAATCTCTGCCAGCGTGTGTGTGAGGTGAGCCGCAGGCGGGACCGCTTTAAATACTCAGCGGTCACTTGATCTCACCAGCCACTCACTGCAAGGGGGTGGGATAGGGCTGGAACGTCACAGGAGGAAGTTGTAATGCCTTCCCTGCATGTCTATTGGCCAGAAAATGGCGCAAAACATGCAGGGAAGGAAATGGAATTGACTCGAGTACCGCGTGGTGCTTGTCTTGAGTAACAAGCATCTCGAGTACCCTAATACTTGAGCGAGAATCAAGCTCAGACGAGTACATTCGCTCATCTCTATATATGACCAATCCCAGAATTGACCTCCCTAATATACTCAAAGAATTTGAACAATTTGGTAGATTAAGTCATTTTAAAATTCAATACTAGAGATGAGCGAACGTACTCGTCTGAGCTTGATGCTCGCTCAAGTATTAGGGTACTTGAAATGCTCGTTACTCGAGACAAGCACCACGCGGTACCCGAGTCAATTCCATTTCCTTCCCTGCATGTTTTGCGCCATTTTCTGGCCAATAGACATGCAGGGAAGGCATTACAACTTCCTCCTGTGACGTTCGAGCCCTATCCCACCCCCCTGCAGTGAGTGGCTTGTGAGATCAAGTGACCACCAAGTATTCAAAGCGGTCCTGCCCGCGGCTCGCCTCATAAACACGCTGGCAGAGATTAGGGAGAGTGCTGTTCCTGCTGTAGGGAGAGTGTTAGGCTACTGTTTGCATCTTCAAGAACCCCAACGGTCCTTCTTAGGGCCACATCTGACCGTGTGCATTACTGTTGTGGCTGCTGGGAACAGTTTTGCACAATTTTTTTTTTCATCTTGGGCTGCGCAGACTATTGCGTTCTCAGTCTGCAGTCAATTATACAGAGTATAGGCGCAGTACTGGTGAGGCAGGGACAGTGGTAGTGTAGAATCCTGTCAACAAGTACCCCCAAAAAGCTCCTTCTTAGGGCTACCTGTGACCGTGTGCATTACTGTTGTGGCTGCTGGGAGCAGTTTTGCATAAATTTTTTTTTTTCATCTTGGGCTGTGCAGACTATTGTGTTCTCACTTTGCAGTCAATTATACAGAGTATAGGGGCAGTACTGGTGAGGCAGGGACAGTGGTAGTGTAGAATCCTGTCAACAAGTACCACAAATAAGCTCCTTCTTAGGGCTACCTGTGACCGTGTGCATTTTACTGCGTGGCTGCTGGGAGTTGCCTCACTATTACCCAGCTAGGCATTTTGCAGCCTTGCGTATAATTATTTTGGAACTGCAGTGTGCGTTACATAACCGCTGTGAGCCTCCAACTGCAAGCCAATAATTGCATAATTATTCAGACCGCTCTGTGTGTGCCTGCAAATTCACGCACAGCGTGCGGCGACAGCCCCTGATAGAGGGAAAGGCATATACGCGCTCTCTAGGCTGTTAACTTTTCCAAAAAAATTTGAAAAAACGCTCCTTCTTAGAGCTACCTGTAACCGAGTTGCCTTACTATTACCCAGCTAGGCCTTTTTGCAGCCTTGCGTATTATTTTTTGGGACTGCAGTGTGCGTTACATAACCGCTGTCAGCCTCCAACTGCACGCCAATAATTGCATAATTATTCAGACCGCTCTGTGTGTGCCTGCAAATTCACGCACAGCGTGCGGCGACAGCCCCTGATAGAGGGAAAGACATATACGCGCTCTCTAGTCTGTTAGCTTTTTCAAAAAAATTTGAAAAAACGCTCCTTCTTAGGGCTACCTGTGACCGTGTGCATTATACTGCGTGGCTGCTGGGAGTTGCCTTACTATTACCCAGCTAGGCCTTTTTGCAGCCTTGCGTATATTTTTGGGACTGCAGTGTGCGTTACATAACTGCTGTCAGCCTCGAACTGCACGCCAATAATTGCATAATTATTCAGACCGCTCTGTGTCTGCTCTATTCGTAATCCACCATGCTGAGGGATAGGGGTAGGCCTAGAGGACGTGGATGTGGACGAGGACGCGGAGGTCCAAGTGAGGGTGTGGGCACAGGCCGAGTTCCTGGTCCAGGAGAATCGCAGCCGGCTGCTGCGGGCTTAGGAGAGAGGCAAGTTTCTGGGGTCCCCAGCTTCATATCACAGTTTTTGGGTCCAAGTGGTAGACCTTTATTACAAACTGAGCAGTGTGAGCAGGTGCTGTCGTGAATGGCAGAAAATGCATCCAGCAATGTATCGACCACCAATTCTTCTACGCCGTCCACTGCTGCAACTCTGAATCCTCTCGCTGCTGCTCTTCCTTCCTCCCAGCCTCCTCACTCCATGAAAATGACACATTCTAATGAGTAGACAGACTCCCAGGAACTGTTCTCGGGCCCCTTCCTTGATTGGGAAAAAATGGTTCCTCTCTCACCTGAGGAGTTTGTCGTGACAGATGCCCAACCTTTGGATAGTTCCCGGGGTCCGGGTGATGAGGCTGGGGACTTCCGGCCAAGTACTAAAATATGTGGGTCCAAGCAGTTCTCTCCAGTTAGTTGTAGATCTAAGAACTGATTGTGTATTCAGGGATCTACAAGGACAATCAGTCTAACATGATTTTGTACTCTGCAAGACTGACCAATAGCAGTCTTGCAGAGATTGAATTATACCTACTGTATGTTATGGCGACTCTCTAGTTCCCGAGTTACAACCTTAGTAATAATATCACCCATCCAGGCTATTCTTTCTTGGTGGTGGGGAGCCTATGGAGACTTGCAACACATGTGGCTCCAGGATGTTACATTTTTCTGGATCTTCACTCCTTTCTCTTTTTTGAGATTCACTTTTTGCTGTATTAAATGCTGCCAGGATCAGATCGTGCGGATATCCCTCCCTTAATGATATTACTCTGGGATGCGAAATATTTCTTGGATAATTATATCAGAGTTTTTTGAATTGACCAGATAGTATACTTGTTTTCCATTTATTATAGTGAGTGCTTTTATACATAGTTGGCTGTTTGTATCTGTGCTTTTACAAAACTTTTTGGTGATCATTTTAAATCTTCCTATCGTGGTCTTCTATGTATCTGCCCCCCCCCCAAAAAAAACCCAGACTGACTAGGGCATGGATTGTGGGCCGAGGCCAACATGTATTTCCTCTCACGTAACCTCAGCTATCCGGGGCACTGCAATGGGATTTCTTTTTGTACCGTCTGTGTATTCCTGCTAGCCACCCATGCTGCGGGTGCACCCTGACTTTCCATAGCGGAGTTGTACCTGCCTGGCACTTTTAAACAAAACCCAAAATGTCTAGGGCATGGCGTGTGGGCTGCAGCCATGTATTTCCTCTCAGGTAACCTCAGCTATCCGGGGCACTGCAATGGGATTTCTTTCTGTACCGTCTGTGTGTTCCTGCTAGCCACCCATGCTGCGGGTGCACACATACTTGCCATAGCGCAGTTGTACCTGTCTGGCAATTTTAAACAAAACCCAGAATGTCTAGGGCATGGCGTGTGGGCCGCAGCCAACATGTATTTCCCCTCACGTAACCTCAGCTATCCGGGGCACTACAATGGGATTCCTTTATTTATCGTCTGTGGATTCCTTGGGGCCACCAATGGTGTGGGTGCACACAGTCTTCCCATTGATGTGTTGTACCTGCCTGTCCCTAAAACACTGACAGACTTGGGTAGGTTGCAGAGTGCACATGGTTTACCCCTTGCATTGTCGATGAGGTATCCGCCACCCAAACAGAATGAGTAGTGTGTGGACACATGGAGTCCCCATTGGACGCGGGGTCGTGCGGGGGGTTGGGCAGCATGTAACGCAGGAGAAAAGGCAGTGGTGTGTCCCGCAGGCAGTGATTGTGCTTAGTTGAAGGTAGTGTGGTGCTTAGCTAAGGTGTGCATTGCTAATGAGGGTTTGTCCGAAGTAAAAATTGTTGGGGGGGGGGGGGGGCACTCTTGCCGCTATTGTGGCTTAATAGTGAGACCTGGGAACCTGAGATGCAGCCCTGCATGTTGCCCCTCGCCTGCCCTATCCGTTTCTGTGTCATTTCTATCACTGTCGTAGGTTTTGCAGATTTGCACAAATGAAAACCTTTGCGAGCATCAGTCATATACAAAATCGAGTCGCCCATTGACTTCAATGGTGTTCGTTACTCGAAACGAACTCTTGAGCATCACGGAAAGCTCGACTCGAGCAACAAGCACCCAAGCATTTTGGTGCTCGCTCTTCTCTAGTCAATACGCATAAATCCGAAATTTTGAATGTCATGCTCCCACCAGAGGAAGTTTCCCAGCTAAGTAAATCCTTTCCCTTTAAGTGGCACGGTGATAATTTTAAGTATTTGGGAATTATTATATCTTCAAACCCAGATCAGCTATATGACCTTAATTATATACCGGCGCTGTCTAAACTAAAGAAAGATCTACAACAGTGGCGGTCCATTAAGATGTCATGGTTCGGCCGAATCAATGCCTTAAAGATGGACTCTCTTCCTAGATTCCTTTACTTGTTTCAGGCCATTCCTATTAAGCTCCCTAGGAAGTATATGCTTACTATTAGAAGAGAAGCAACAAAATTTGTCTGGGGAGGATCCAGGCCGCGATTAAAATTCAAAACACTATCCAGAACAAAAGACACAGGAGGAACAGGTTTACCCAACTTTGATCTACATTATAAAACAGCAATTTGCAAATGTGTCCTGGATCTCCTTCACAATAGGAGTACCAAAAGGTGGGTGGCCATGGAACAGGATTTTGCCCCAGGGCAGGTGCTAGGTATGTTTTGGATACCCGGGGGGAGAAAATAGGAAGAGATTAAGCCTATAAACCCCTCATGACAAAAATCCTGAATATATGGGATGGTTTCGCAGAAAGGATGGGTCTAGTGTCACGCCCAGGACAACTTACACCTTTAAGAGGAAATCCCAGACTACCAATTCCAACAGATGATGGTTCTCTGCTGGTCAAATATGGGGTTACGACACCTTGTATCAAAGATTTGATGGAGAAGGGGAACATGAAAACACTACAAAACATTTTGGGATCTGGGGGACCGGTGGCCGTAGCATGGTTTCAGTACCTCCAAATCTGTAGTTATGTCCGCTCCCTGGGCACAATGGGACAACTGAGTGGGCCCTTGACCAGGTTTGAGGAGTTGTGTGTGGCAGCTGATCCACCTAAAGCTGAAATCTCTAGCTCATACCGCATCTTGCTAGCAGAGGAGACAAAGGACGAAAAAGTGGGGTTTAAATCGCGCTGGGAAAGGGAGAATATCAGAAGGCGATTGGGTGAAGGCTTTAACTTTAACACATAAATTATCTATTTTCAATAAACTTCAGGAAACAAACTACAAATTTATCTCTCAATGGTATAGAGTGCCATCTAAATTAGCCAAGATATATCCACGGCAAACAGATAGATGCTGGAGATGCCTAGTAGAGGAGGGTACTTTCCTTCACATATGGTGGTCATGCCCTTTGATCCATAGTCTATGGACAGATGTAAATAAACTTTATAACGCACTGATGCATACTGGGATCACCTTATCCCTTGAATTGGCCCTTCTGTCTATTTTCCCAGGTTCCATCTCAGGTGCAAAAAAAGGATTGCTAAAATTTTTCATTCTGGCCATAAGACAGGTAATCCCGAGGTTATGGAAATCAATAACACCCCCATACAGAGTACTTTGGTTGGAAGCTGTGGACACACTGAGGCAACTAGAAGAAACCATAGCTACAGATGACAACAGATTTCAAAAGTATTATGAAACATGGGCGATATGGCTAACACTACGTTCCTCCAGTCGACTTAAAGACTGGCTCCTTGGAGGGGAAATTTACCCTTAAATCAGTAAGAAACTAGCAAAAGATTATTTAATTAAGGTGGGCGGCCTGACCTGCCGAACAAAGAGGAGCTTTTCTTCTTTTTTTTTTTTTTCTTTTCTCCTTTTAGGCCCCATTCTATTCAATATATTTATTAACGACCTGATAGAGGGGCTGCACAGTAAAATATCAATATTTGCAGATGACACAAAATTATACAATATAATCAATGCAACGGAGGACAATGTGCGGCTATAAAAGGACCTAGATAAGCTGGGGGCTTGGGCAGAAAAATGGCAAATGAAGTTCAATGTTGAAAAATTTAAGGTTATGCACATGGGCAGGAGAAACGGATGTCACCAATATACACTAAATGGGGTACTGCTAGAGAAAAGTGATATGGAAAAAGACCTGGGGGTACTAGTGGATTGTAGACTAAACTGGAGTAACCAATGCCAGTCAGCTGCTGCAAAGGCTAATAAAGTCTTGGGGTTCATTAAAAGAGGAATAGGGGCGAAGGATGAGAACATTATCCTCCCACTATATAAGGCACTTGTCAGGCATCACGTGGAATACTGCACACAGTTCTGGTCACCGGTGCATAGGAAAGATGTTACAGTGCTGGAGGGGGTTCAAAGAAGGGCAACTAAACTAATAAACGGAATGAAGGGACTGGAATACCCAGAGAGGCTATTAAAATTGGGATTATTTACTCTAGAAAAAAGGCGGCTAAGGGGTGTTCAAATAACTATGTATAAATACATGAGGGGACAATACAAGGATCTCTCCCATGATATGTTTATTCCCAGGACTGCGATGGTAACAAGAGGGCATCTGCTATGTTTAGAAGAAAGCAGGTTTCATCACCAAATAGAAAGGGGTTCTTTATTGTAAGAGCATATGGAACTCTCTGCCTAAGGATGTGGTGATGGCAAAATCCATAGAGGAGTTTAAAAGGGGACTTGATGTCTTTCTGGAGCGGAAGGATATTACAGGATATAAATTTTAGGTTAACTGTTAATCTGGGTACACAGCAATTCTTCATTGTTTTTTCGCTACTCTATGTCCTGATATTTTATACCTGCACAGGGAGACTCTCCTTTCGAGGACATCCTCAAACTATTTTGTTGATGTTAGATATAGTTTTATATATGGAAGACTCGATACTCATATAGTGAAAGTTATATGAACAAGATTTTTTTATTTTTTGCTGTGACTATGTGTAAGAAGCTGTTCTTATTGATTGATTGTACGACCAAATAAAATGCGTTTGAACCATAATGTATTGTCCAGCGTAGGTGTTTGTTTGCTAGACAACAAGCTCCAGGACACCGTCGGTAATGAACTAATTTAAAAAAATGAAAATTTGCGATGTCCAGATTGACGCCTGGAGTTGCTGTAAATTCTGGGGTGAAAATAAATTTATGGAACCCCACGCATTACTTGGCCCTGATGCCCCAATCCCTTCCTCAACTTCCATGGCGCTAGAGGCAGTCGTCACTCTGCCTCTAGCGCCGTGGAAAAAACACTCCATTTCCGACTCACTGGTGGCATCACTACCAGAACTTGAAGCGAAGAGTAGCGCGTACGCTTGCTCAGCAATATAGCGCCTATGCTCTATTTTAGAAAAAAAAATTTAATGGAGGTAGACAAAAAAGTGGACAGGTATATCATGGGGTAATTAGGGTATGAGGAACAGTGATGGCAGGGTGATGACGGGGGGTGGGGGGGGTCTGTTTTTCACTCTCTATATGGCACATGTTTTTTCTCAGCTATCTTTCTCCTGTCACAAATCTCTCTCAGTGACAGGAGAGAGATACACCGGACTAGACGTGTGCCATATTTATTAAACAAATGACATGGATGGCTGTGATAGGTATATCACTACAGGATACTATGCCAAATGCCACTTTGGCATTGGCTTTTGCTGCGCATGCGCTGCCATTTTCGCCAGCGCATGCGCAGATCAGGGTAATGCCTGTACTTTAGCGGGGCTTTGGGGTACGTTAGGAGAGCATTTTCATCTCCCCTCATGGATCTGATCCATGAGGGGAGATGAAACTTTCACTTTTTTAAACTTTTCTGTGATTCTTTTTTCCGCAGTCCCATCTCCTGTCTCCCAGCTACTGAAGACAAGAGATTTCAAATTTCCCAGGCGATCCGGGCTTCTGCGCATGTGCCACCACTTTCCCTTTTGGAGCGCATACGCAGAAGCCCGTGGCGGCTCCAGATCGTTGCGGGACATTGCGGAGGACGGGGGTGAGTATTCTCAGCTGCCCTCATGGATCTGATCCATGAGGGCAGCTGAAACATTTACTTTTTTAAACTTTTTTTAAACTCTTCCATGATTGCCAGTATCCGTTGTATACCAGCGATCAGTGGCCCGGGGACCACTCATCACGGTCACCGGTGACATCTAGCCGGGAGACAGGAAATTTTAAATCTCCCTCACCGATCCGCTCTTCTGCACATGCGTTGCCATTTTACCTTTGGCGCGCATGTGCAGAAGATGGCGGAGGGTCCGCTCTGGACCGAATCAGCGGGAAGCAGCGAGCATTTTCACCCCCCCCCCCCCCCCTCATGGAAGCATTCCGTGCAGGGAGCTGAAAGTTTAACTTTTTTTAAACTTTAATTTACTTTAATGCGATCGCCGGTATTTGGTGGATATTGGCGTTCGCGTTACCGGGGAGCACTCCCCCCACCCTGGGATGACAGTTCCATGCTATCGGCTACCTGCGGGCACTGAAAGCATGGAGCTGTCACGTCCAGTGCCCAAGTGGCTTTAACCCCTGCAGGACACATGTTTTTACATCCTCAGGGAATAAAGCCCACTTGGGCAGGACGTAAAAAGGCTATGGACTGGTCACTAAGGGGTTAAAGAAAAAAACATAGGAAAAAAAACATTTTAACTGAACAATTTATTTCAGAAATCTACAAATTGAGATCAAAATCCAAATTATTGTCTTTTAGATCAATGTAATATTGGAAGCCTGTATAATTTCCTTCAGGATCAGAGTATTTGATTTGAATAGCATTTATCACCCAGGCGGGGATTGGAATGTGATTCCAAATAAAATTATTAAACAAAATAAAAAGAATTCTTTGTGATTACAAAAAAGACTCGCAATATGTAATAAAAAAAATCATAGTTCATATCTTTATTCATTTTTTATATGTTGTTCAGTCACACAGTTGGTCATTTCAGTGAATAACTGCTGTATACCATCTTCTTCTGCACAGCACACACATTCTGCATTCTGCATTCTGGCCACCCTGATGGTCATTCATACTACATGGGTAGTATTACATTTTCCCAAGTAATATTAGATACCCTCATAGTGGCTCCAGTAGTACTAGCGACCGTTATGGTTGCCTCAGTAGTATTATAGACCATCATAGTGGCCACAGCAGTAATAGAGACCACCATATTTGCCATGGTGGGAATGGATAGAAAACTAACCTGCGAATATTGTAATGTTGACAGAGCTTCCTCATTTTTCTCGCTATCTGTGAAAGTCTCCTGAAAAAGAATCCCCCCCCAAAATGGCTTACAAAGTCATGTTACTTCAACATATACGCATGCTTTAAACATTCTTGAAAAAGCACAAGTCAATATGTTAAAAAATCTTAGCTCTCCACCACTATCCGAAGATGAATTGATGTATTCTTCATTTTCTTCATCAAAATTATATTATTTGCTTACGTTCTTGGTTGCCTAGGATTTACTTTATGGAAAAAATAAAAATATTGATTTTCTTGAAAATGGTGGCATTACTTTGCTATGTACACAGCTCTGCAACATGGCCACATTACAGACCATAATAGTTTCCCCAGTAATAGGTGTCAACCATAATAGCCCCAGTACTAATAGAGACCCTCATTGTGTCCCCAATTCTAATAGAGACCCTCATAGCGGTCCCAGTATTATTAGAGACGCGAATAGTGGCTCCATTTATTATAGAGATCCTTGTAGGCCACAGAAATAATACAAACCCTCATAGTGGTCCCAGTAGTATTAGAGACCCGCATATTGGGCTGAGTTATTATAGAGATCCTCATAGTGTGGCCCAGTACTAATAGAGACCCTCATAGTGGTCCCAGTACTGAGACCCTCATAGTTGTCACAGTCATAATAGAGATCCTCATAATACGCCCCAGCAGTAATGGAGACCCTCATAGTGGCACCACTAGTATTAGAGAGTGTCATGGTGGCCCTGGTAGTATTAGTGATGCTCATAGTGGCTCATGTCATAAGAGATCCTCATAGTAGGCCCTTGTACTCATAGAGACCCACATATTGGCCCGACTACTAAAATAGAACCTACTAGTGGGCCCACTAATAAAATACAACCTCATAGTGGCCTCAGTATAAATACATACCCTCATAATGGGCCCACAAGTAATCAGCAAAAGACAGCAGCATCAGAGGTGTAAGATAATTCAGGACCACACATCTATTCCCATCACGTCCATTTATTTATCTTCTATGATCTTAACAGTGACAGCCGTTTCAACCCCTCAAATAGGTCTTTCTCAAGCCGGTATAACATATACTGCTATTGTCATTGTCATTACATCTTCATCGCGTATGAGTCTGCGTACTTTATATAAACCGTTTCCATTAACCAATCATTAAAAATCTGTTCCATATGTGTGTCATACCTCATTCCTCCTCGCTATAGGAAGGCACGTGAGTGACAGCCGCTCGATCCTCTATGGTTCCACTGGAGCTCCACACCCGTGTTTCTCATCTGCGCATGCGCGAGAAACTCCAGTTCTCGCGCAATGTTCTGCCCGTCTGTGACTGTATGTTTTTACAGCGCATGCGCAGGATTACCAACATCTCTCGAGACCTTTTCTCTCCTGCTTGTCAGCTGCCTAGCGCATGCATGGATGTCAGAAATCGCTCATGAGTATCATCCTAATTTACTTCATATTCTTTATTACTTCACTCCAACAGGGAATTCTCAATAGTGTGTATAGAGATATCTCTGTACCGCTCCAGAATCACGTCTATTTCCCATGTCCACACCATGGTCACCATCAAAACCACCTGATGCAAATGGTGCTGGTTATGCATTCACCCATTATATGCATTCACCCTCCTGTCACTTGTGGTATATTTAGAAGAATAAAGATAGTTCATCATGATACATCACAAAAGAACCCATAGATAATTTCAAAATGCCTTTATTAATCAAATAAATGGATCCATATGCAATATCTATTATGTGCATCTCAATTCCACATCCCAAGTTCTCCCACAAAGTCATAGCGTCCTTCACAGAATCCTATGTAACGGCTTTAACTGTCCTCATGTGCCAAACATCAGTGCACAATCTAAATGCGGAAATAGAAAAAAAAAATTAAAAACTATGTCAGTATAACATCCGTAACGTCCATAATGTCATATATCATGAATGTGGTGTATCACTCTAAACCTGAGTTGGCTGATAGTATGTCCTCTCTCTGCAAAGTGCCTTGGAATGGGGAGTTCATTTTTATGCTTTCGAATCGTACTTTTGTGACTGATCCTTCTGGATTTAATTTCCATCGTTGTTTCCCCCCCACATAGAGGAGACCACAAGGACAGGATATAAGATAAATCACAAAGGACGATCGACACGTGAAATGATTACGAATGCGAAAGGATTTCTCTGTATAAGGGTAGTTAAATCTATCCCGCTTTAGCATGTTACAACAGCATGAGCAATTAAGACAACGAAAATTTCCCTGTCTTGGTAGTGACAGCAAACGGACACTGCAATAACCACCATAGAGACCAATTCAATGTTATTGGTGGTAAACATTTCTAATAGAACACTCACAAATGATGAAATTAAAGTATTATCTAAGGGGTTATCTTTTTGTCCTTATTCCCCTATAAATTGGTTCCAGTCGGAGCTGGATTCCAATAGTTTTCTTTGAAATTTAAGATTGAGAATGTTCTTTGCCGACAAAGATAACAATGAGGGTTTTTCCTCGGTGGGTGTCGGACTGCACAGCAAAAGCCATAGTATCATGGAATGGTAGAGTTGGAAGGGACCTCCAGAGTCATTGGGTCCAACCCCATGCTCAGTGCAAGATCACTAAATCATCCCAGACAGATATTTGTCCAGCCTTTGTTTAAACACTTCCATTGAAGGAGAACTCACCACCTCCCTTGGTAACCTGTTCCACTCATTGATCACCCTCACCGTCAGAAAGTTTTTTCTAATATCTAATTTGTGTCTCCTCCCTTCAGTTTCATCCCATTGCTTCTAGTCTTTCCTTGTGCAAATGAGAATAGGGCTGATCCCTCTGCACTGTGACAGCCCTTCAGATATTTGTAGACAGCTATTAAGTCTCCTCTCAGCCTTCTTTTATGCAAGCTAAACATTCCCACATCCTTTAACTCTTTCCAATCCAATTTGTATCCTGTTTTTCCTAGGGGGGCTTACTCTTTTTCTGCTGTTATACAACGGCACTATATGCTGGTTAAAGCCAGTACTGCATGAGGTGACACGTTGGATAGGCTCCAACAGCAGAGAGACTGGCAATATACGGTAAGAGAACCCCGACGGGCGTCTTCCTACATCGGGGCTGTACAGCCTTAAATCATAATGTCTTCAGACGTCAGACAGTGGATTGGAAAGGGTTAACCTTTCTTCATATGACATGATTTGCAGACCGCTTACCATTTTGGTAACTCTTCTCTGGACTTGCTCCAGTTTGTCTATGTCTTATTTAAAGTGGGGTGTCCAGAACTGGACACAGTATTCCAGATAAGGTCTGACTAAGGAAGAGTAGACAGAACAAGAAATAATCAGCGCCACCAATGCATATGATCACTGTATCAAAGTTACGGGGTGAACTCACCTGGTGCCAAGCGGGCCCCCTGTGTGACAAGGGAACATCCTGCTTGCACCGAAGATCCTAGTCCACGTGTAGCGAGTACCTGGCGTCCTGCAATGATCCTCTGGATCCGGGGAGCAGCAGAAGTAAAAGCACCCCAAAATTGGATAACCAAATGGGGAAAGAAACATACACGAAAAGAAAAAAGACCTTCCGCGCTCCAAAAACAGGCTCTAATGATGAACACCCTTTAGTTCAATTTCCAGAAAATCCCAAGGTTTAATAAAGTCTAGAGATGAGCGAGCACCAAAATGCTTGGGTGCTCGTTGCTCGAGTCGAACTTTCCGCGATGCTCTAGAGCTCGTTTCTAGTATCGAACGCCATTGAAGTCAATGGGCGACTCAAGCATTTTTGTATATGACCTATGCTCCGCTTAGGTCTTCACTTGTGAAACTCTGGAAAACATCTGAAAGTCATTGAAACACCACAGAAACGGATAGGGAAGGGCAGGGGCAGCATGCATGGCTGCATCTCAGGCTCCCAGGTTCCACTATTAAGCCACAATGGGGGCAAGAGTCTGCCTTCCCCACCCCAACAATTTTTACTTTGGACAAACCCTCATTAGCAAGACACACCTTAGCTAAGCACCACACTACCTGCAACTAAGGACAATCACTGCCTGCGGGTCACACCACTGCCTCTTCTCCTGGGTTACATGCTGGCAAAGCTGTCCAATCCCCCACACGATCCTGCGTCCACAGCGCACACAAAAGTTTCCCTGAGCAGCCTTCAGCTGCCCTCATGCCACACACTCACTTCACAGCTACACCACCCTCATGTCTATTTTTAAGTGCGTCTGCGATGAGGAGGAACCGGATGCACATACTGCAGAGGGTTGGCAGGGCCAGGCAGCGACCCTCTTTAATAGGGGGGCGATAGCCCACAATGCTGTTAAGAATCGAGGATAAATTGATGTACGATCATCATTCCAATCCCATGCCACCTCCGTCGCAAAATTGTCATGAGCCGCAAACGTGGGCATAAAGGGGACTCAGGTGCCAGCCCAGCACTTCTACACATCTCCACAATGCAGCAATACTCTGTGTGGGAAGTATGTGAGCGGGCCCTGGGTCAGGCTCGGTCCCAGCAAACACCTTGTGTGGCCCAAGGTGCCGCGAGTGACATAGTAATAGGGAATCCATGTGTCCACACACTACTCATTCTGTTTGGGTGCCGGATACCTCATCGACAATGCAAGGGGAAAGCCATCTGCACTCTGCACCCTACCCAAGTCTGTCAGTGTCTTTGTGCCAGACAGGTAAAACACCGCAATGGGAAGTCAGTGTGCACCCACAGCATAGGTGGGTCCTAGGAAACCCAAGACATGAACAATGAAGAAATCAGAGTGCCCAAACATGGCAGACTTTCACTGCGCCGAGGACATAGGCCTCTGCACAAACCCTCAGCAATCGCAGGCATAGAGCGGACTCAGATGCTAGTGCAGCTGTGAACGTCTCATTTGTGCAATATCGCTCCTCTTGTTTGCCCCAAACCAGTGCTGCGGATAAGTGTGGTAACGCGAGAGAAAATACATGTTGGCCTCGGCTCACAATTCATGCCGTAGTCAGTCAGTGTTTTTGGGCCAGATAGGTAAAACACCGCAATGGGAAGTCTGTGTGCACCCACAGCATAGCTGGGTCCTAGAAAACCCAAGGCATGAACCATGAAGAAATCAGAGTGCCCAAACATGGCAGACTTTCACTGCACCGAGGACATAGGCCTCTGTACAAACCCTCAGCAATCGCGGGCATAAAGCGGACTCCGATGCTAGTGCAGCTGTGAACATCTCATTTGTGCAGTATCGCTCCTCTAGTTTGTCCCAAACCAGTGCCGCGGATAAGTGTGGTAACGCAAGAGAAAATACATGTTGGCTTCGGCCCACAATTCATGCCCTAATCAGTCAGTGTTTTTGGGCCAGATATGTAAAACACCGCGATGGGAAGACTTTGTGCACCCATAGTACAGACAGACCCCTGTAACATTCCAGTAGCAAAGGTATAAGCAGACCCCAGTAACATTTCCGTAGCAGAAGTATAGGCAGAGCCCCTGTTACATTTCTGTAGCATAAGCATAGGCAGACCCCTGTAACATTTCTGTAGCGGAAGTATAGGCAGACACCTGTAACATTTCTGTAGTAACAGTATAGGCATACCCCAGTAACATTTCTGTAGCAGAAGTATAGAAAGACCCCTGTAACATTTCTATAGCAGCACTATAGGCAGACCCCAGTACCATTTATGTAGTAGAAGTATAGGCAGACCCCTGTAACATTTCTGTAGCAGAAGTATAGGCAGACCCCTGTAACATTTCTGTAGCAGCAGTATAGACAGACCCCAGTATCATTTCTGTGGTAGAAGTATAGGCAGACCCCAGTAACATTTCTGTAGTAACAGTATAGGCAGAACCCAGTAACATTTCTGTAGCAGAAGTATAGGCAGAACCCTGTAACATGTCTGTAGCAGCAGTATAGGCAGACCCCAGTACCACTTCTGTAGTAGAAGTATAGGCAGACCCCTGTAACATTTCTGTAGCAGAAGTATAGGTAGACCCCTGTAACATTTCTGTAGCAGCAGTATAGGCAGACCCCTGTAACATTTCTGTAGCAGCAGTATGGGCAGACACCTGTAACATTTCTGTAGCAGCAGTATGGGCAGACCCCTGAAACATTGGTGTACCATTAGTGTAAGCGAAGTTAGATAACAGTATAGGCAAGGGCCAGAAAAATTAGTGTACCAAGAGTACAAGTGTACCTCTGAAAAATTCATCAACCGAGAGGGCAACTGACAAGACGCTAGTGGCAGGGCAAGCCAGCACCTCCAGGGCTTACAGCGCAAGTTTGTGCCACGTGTCCAGCTTTGACACCCAAAAGTTGTATGGAGCAGAGGTATCATGTAGGACAGTGGTACGATCGGCTACGTACTCCCTCACCATCTTTTTACAGTGCTCCCTCCGACTTAGCCTTGACTGAGGAGTGGTGACACAGTCTTGCTGGGAGCCATAAAGCTGGCAAAGGCCTTGGAGAGTGTTCCCCTTCCTGCGCTGTACATGTTGCCTGATCTCCATGCCTCCCCTGCTACTTGGCCCTCGGAACTGCGCCTTCTGCCGCTAGTGCTGTCAGATGGGAACTTTAGCATCACTTTTTCCACCAGGGCCCTGTGGTATTGCATCACTCTCGTACCCCTTTCCTCTTTGTGAATGAGAGTGGAAAGGTTCTCCTTGTACCTTGGGTCGAGAAGGGTGTACACCAAGTAATCCGTGTTGCCCAGAATGCGTCTAACGCGAGGGTCAGGAGAAAGGCAGCCTAACATGAAGTCAGTCATGTGTGCCAGGGTACCAGTACACAACACATCGCTGTCCTCACTAGGAAGATGACTTTCAGGATCCTCCTTCTCCACAGCCCATACACGCTGAACAGATGAGAGGCAAGCAGCATGGGTACCCTCCTCTGCAGTGTGCCCAGTTGTCTCTTTCCCCTCCTCCCCCTCCTTCTCCAAAACGCGCTGAGATATAAACATGAGGGTGGTCAAGCAACATACTGTCATCCTCCGTCTCCTGTTTCAACTGCAAAGCGTCGGCGTTTATGCCTTGCAGCGACCTTCTCAGCAGGCAAAGCAGCGGGATAGTAACGCTAATGATTGCAGCATCACCGCTCACCACCTGGGTAGACTCCTCAAAGTTTCCGAGGACCTGGCAGTTGTCTGCCATCCAGGCCCACTTCTCAGTAAAGAATTGGGGAGGCTGACTACCACTACGCTGCTCATACAGCCTGGCCAACATGTGCAGCGTAGAATTCCACCGTGTGGGCACATCGCACAGCAGTCGGTGCTCTGGCAGATTAAAACGATGTTGCAGGGTCCGCAGGGTGGCAGCGTCTGTGGTAGACTTGCAGAAATGTGCGCAGACGTGGCACACCTTGCCGAGCAGGTCAGACAAGTGCAGGTAGTTTTTCAGAAACCGCTGAACCACCAGATTGAAGACGTGGGCCAGGCATGGCACGTGTGTGAGGCTGCCGAGCTGCAGAGCCGCCACCAGGTTACGGCCGTTGTCACACACGACCATGCCCAGTTGGAGGCTCAGCGGCGAAAGCTAGAGGTCGGTCTGCTCTGTCAGACCCTGCAACAGTTTGGGGGCCGTGTGCCTCTTGTCACCTAAGCTGAGTAGTTTCAGCACGGCCTGCTGACGCTTGCCCACCGCTGTGCTGAAGTGCCTTGCCACACCGACTGCTGACAATGTACTGCTCACACTTCTTAATTGAGAGGTAGAGGTTGCATAGGAGGAGGGGAAGGGTTTAGAGGAGGTGGCATAAACCGCCGCAGATACCAGCACCGAGGTAGAACCCGCTATTCTGGGTGTGGGTAGGACGTGAGCGGTCCCAGGCTCTGACTCGGTCCCAGCCTCCCCCAAATTCACCCAATGTGCCGTCAGGAAGATATAGTGGCCCTGCCCGCTAGTACTTGTCCATGTGTCCGTAGTTAAGTGGACCTTCCCAGTAACCGCGTTGGTGAGGGCACGATTTATGTTGCGGGAAACGTGCTGGTGTAGGGCTGGGATGGCACACCGGGAAAAATAGTGGCGACTGGGGACCGAGTAGCATGGGACCGCCGCCGCCATCATGTTTTTGAAAGTCTCCGTTTCCACAAGCCTGTACGGCAGCATCTCCAGGCTGATTGATTTGGCAATGTGCACGTTTAAAGCTTGTGCGTGCGGGTGCGTGGTGGCGTATTGGCCCTTTCGCTCCAACGCTTGGGCTAGCGACAGTTGAACGCTGCGCTGAGAGACATTGCTGGATGGGGTGGAGGACAGCGGAGGTGAGGGTGTGGGTGCAGGCCGGGAGGCGCTTGTGCCTGTGTCCTGTGCGGGGATTGGATCTGTGTACCAGGTTGTGGCACACAGGAAGAGGCAGTGGTGTGACCCGGAGGCAGTAAACTGCCTTCATCCCACCTTGTGGGGTGCTTGGCCATCATATGCCTGCGCATGCTGGTGGTTGTGAGGCTGGTAGTGGTTGCTCCCCGGCTGATCTTGGTGCGACACAGGTTGCACACCACTGTTCGTTGGTCGTCCCCGCTCTCACTGAAAAACATCCACACCTTGAACACCTAGCCCTCTGCACGGAGGCTTGGCGCGAGGGGGTGCTTTGGGAAACAGTTGGGGGATTCTTCGTTCTGGCCCAGCCTCTACCCCTGGCCACTCCACTGCCTCTTCCAACCTGTCCTGCTGCTGCACTTGCCTCTCCCTCTGAAGCCCAGTCCTCAGTAGGTTTAGCAAACCAGGTGGGGTCAGTCTCCTCATCGTCCAGCTGCTCTTCCTCCGAATCCTCTGTGTGCTCCTCCCTTGGACTTACTGCCTTTACTACTACCTCACTGATAGACAACTGTGTCTCATCATCATCATCATCCTCCTCACCTACAGAAAGCTCTGCAGACACTGAGTCCGGAAGTCCCCAGCCTCATCACCCGGACCCCGGGAACTTTCCAAAGGTTGGGCATCGGTCACGACAAACTCCTCTGGTGAGAGAGGAACCAGTTTTTCCCACTCATGGCAGGGACTCGAGAACAGTTCCTGGGAGTCTTCCTGCTCATCGGAATATGTCATTTTCATGGGGTGAGGAAGCTGGGAGGAAGGAGAAGCAGCAGCCAGAGGATTCAGAGTTGCAGTCCCTAATCCGGGAGTAGTGGACTGCGTAGAAGACTGGGTGGTCGATACATTGCTGGATGCATTTTCTGCCATCCACGACAGGACCTGGTCACACTGCTCTGTTTGTAATAAAGGTCTACCACGTGGACCCATAAATTGTGATATGAAGCTAGGGACCCGAGAAACTTGCCTCTCTCCTAATCCCGCAGCAGCCGCCTGTGATTCACCTGGACCAGGAACTCACTTGGACGTCCGCGTCCACATCCACGTCCTCATCATGGCGGATTACGAATAGAGCAGGGGCCAAATAAATTACCCCACTCTACAGCACTGACAACTGTTTAATTCACCGCACACAGAGACGTGTAGATAGCGGAGGCTCTATGCTGTAACTAAAAGTAACCCGCTGTCGTGCGCTGATACCTAGGGGTAATTTACTGCTCGCAGAGACTTGTAGATTATAGAGGCTGTGTGGAGTGGGAGAAGACTCTAAAGCCAGTGGATAGTGCTGGTAAAACACATAAATTCCATATACAGGAGTCCGGCTTTTGTGAAATAGTTCCTGCTTTTATTCAAATAAACTTGTGCTCATGACAAACAGACGGAGTACGCGTTTCGGTTCACATAGAACCTTGCTCACCTCTATGTGAACCGAAACGCGTACTCTGTCTGTTTGTCATGAGCACAAGTTTATTTGAATAAAAGCAGGAACTATCTCACAAAAGCCGGACTCCTGTATATGGAATTTATGTGTTTAACCAAAGCCAAAGCAGCCGGATGGCAATGTGAAGGCGTGTGAGTATACCTGCCGACAGCAACAGAGCTGCAGCACATAAAGCAAGGTGGGACAATTTACTATTTGCTCTATATCGATAGTGCTGGTAACTGTGGCGATCTCAACCCCACCAACTGAAATGATATTGTGAGACGCTCTGCACAGCGGCTGAGCTGAAATACTTTGCAGTGGCCCTGGTAATATTACAGTACTATTAATCGGTGAGAGCGGTATTTTACTGCACACTCCAGCCAGAAAAAAATATTACGGAAGGCTGCAAACAGGCCTAGCTGCGTAATACAAAAATGGAAGCACTACAACTCCCAGCAGCCACCCAGTAAAATGCACACAGTCAGATGTAACCCAACGAAGGAGATTTTGGGGTTTTTTTTGCACAGAGGATACAGGCAGTATAATGTATATCACTTTCCCTCTAGAAGTGGCTGTGGCCCTACGCTGTGCGTCTAATTCATTGGCACTGCAGACACGGAACGGTATAAATAAGTATGGAATTATTTGCGTGCACTTTCATGCTGAGAGCGGTATTTTAACGCACACTCCAGCCAGAAAAAAATATTCTGGAAGCCTGCAAATAGGCCTAGCTGCGTAATACTAAAATGGAAGCACTACAACTCCCAGCAGCCACCCGGTAAAATGCACACAATCAGATGTAGCCCAACGAAGGAGCTTTTGTTTTTTTGCACAGAGGATACAGGCTGTATAGTGTATATCACTTTCCCTCTAGAAGTAGCTCTGGCACTACGCTGTGCATTTAATTGACTGCAGACACAGAACGGTATAAATAAGTATGGAATTATTTGCGTGCACTTTCACGCTGAGAGCGGTATTTTAACGCACACTCCAGCCAGAAAAAATATTACGTAAGGCTGCAAACAGGCCTAGCTGCATAATACAAAAATGGAAGCAATACAACTCCCAGCAGCCACCCAGTAAAATGCACACAGTCAGATGTAGCCCTAAGAAGGACCGCTGGGGTTCTTGAAGACAGGATCCTACACTACCACTTTCCCTATCTCAGCAGCACTTTCCCTATACTCTGTATAATTGACTGCAGACTGAGAACGCTATAGCTGTAAAGGCCTGCACAGCCTGAGATGAAAGAAAAAAAATTGTGCAAAACTGCTCCCAGCCAGCCACAACAGTAATGCACACGGTCAGATGTGGCCCTAAGAAGGACCGTTTGGGGTTCTTGAAGACAGGATCCTACACTAACACTTTCCTTATAGTAGCAGCAGAACTTTCCCTATACTCTCCCAGTGTGTGTAGGAGGCGAACCGCAGGCGGGACCGCTTTAAATACTCGGCGGTCACTTGATCTCGCCAGCCACTTACTGCAGGGGGTGGGATAGGGCTGGCACGTCACAGGAGGAACTGGTAGTGCCTTCCCTGCATGTCTATTGGCTAGAAAATGGCGCTAAACATGCAGGGAAGGAAATGGAATTAACTCGAGTATCGCGTGGTGCTCGTCTCGAATAACGAGCATCTTCAGTACCCTAATCCTCGAACGAGCATCAAGCTCGGACGAGTGTGCTCGCTCATCTATATATATAAAGCTGAAAGCCCTCACTGACTCACTGACTGACTGACTGACTGACTGACTGACTCACTGACTGACTGACTCACTGACTGACTGACTCACTGACTCACTGACTCACTGACTCACTGACTCACTGACTCACTGACTCACTGACTCACTGACTCACTGACTCACTGACTCACTGACTGACTGACTGACTGACTGACTGACTGACTGACTCACCAAAAGTTCTCCAACTTCCCGATATCGTAGAAACATGAATTTTGGCGCCAGCATAGATTATCTCCAAAATAGGAAAAGTAATTGGGTCCCAACTCGATTATTCAATTCTAGCGCAAAAGAATTGTCGTCGAAATTTTACGTACATAATCTAAATGTCACTTCCCAATGCCTTAGAAACTTAAAATTTGGCACGGGCATTGATTATGACATAAATAGGAAAAGCTAATGGGTCCCAACTCGATTATTCAATTCTATGCGCAGAAGAATTGGCGTCAAAATTTTACGTGCGGAATGTAATTTTTTCACTTTCCGGTGTCATAGAAACGGGAAATTTGGCACGAGCATTGATTATGTCATAAATAGGAAAAGTTCATAGGTCCCAACTTGATTATTCAATTCTATGCGCAAAAGAATTGGCGTCAAAATTTTACGTGCGGAATGTAATTTTTTCACTTTCCGGTGTCATAGAAACGGGAAATTTGGCACGAGCATTGATTATGTCATAAATAGGAAAAGCTAATGGGTCCCAACTTGATTATATAATTCTATGCGCAAAAGAATTAGCGTCCAAATTTTACGTACAGAATGTAATTTCTTCCCTTTCCGGTGTCATAGAAACAGGAAATTTGGCACGAGCATTGATTATGTCATAAACAGGAAAAGTTCATAGGTCCCAACTCGATTATTCAATTCTATGCGCAAAAAAATTGGCGTCAAAATTTTACGTGCGGAATGTAATTTTTTCACTTTCCGGTGTCATAAAAACAGAAAATTTGGCACGAGCATTGATTATGTCATAAATAGGAAAAGCTAATGGATCCCAACTCGATTATTGAAGTCTATGCACAAAAGAATTGGCGTCAAAATTTTACATGCGGAATGTAATTTTTTCACTTTCCGGTGTCATAGAAACGGGAAATTTGGCGCGAGCATTGATTATGTCATAAATAGGAAAAGCTAATGGATCCCAACTCAATTATTCAATTCTATGCGCAAAAGAATTAGCGTTCAAATTTTACGTACGGAATGTAATTTTTTCACTTTCCGGTGTCATAGAAACGGGAAATTTGGCGCGAGCATTGATTATGTCATAAATAGGAAAAGCTAATGGATCCCAACTCAATTATTCAATTCTATGCGCAAAAGAATTAGCGTTCAAATTTTACGTACGGAATGTAATTTTTTCACTTTCCGGTGTCATAGAAACGGGAAATTTGGCACGAGCATTGATTATGTCATAAATAGGAAAAGCTAATGGGTCCCAACTCGATTATTCAATTCTAGCGCAAAATAATTGGTGTCGAAATTTTACATGCGGAAGGTAATTTTTTCACTTTCTGGTGTCTTAGAAACAGGAAATTTGGCACGAGCATTGATTATGTCATAAATAGGAAAAGCTAATGGGTCCCAACTCCATTATTCAATTTTATGCGCAAAAGAATTAGCGTCCAAATTTTACGTGTGGAATGTAATTTTTTCACTTTCCGGTGTCATAGAATCGTGAAATTTGGCATGAGCATTGATTATGTCAAAAATAGGAAAAGTTCATAGGTCCCAACTCAATTATTCAATTCTAACGCAAAAGAATTAGCGTCCAAATTTTACGTACGGAGTGTAATTTTCTCACTTTCCGGTGTCATAGAAACATGAAATTTGGCAGGAGCATTGATTATGTCATAAATAGGAAAAGCTAATGGGTCCTACCTCGATTGTTCAATTGTAAGCGCAAAAGAATTAGCATCCACATTTTACGTATGGAATCTAATTCTCTCACTTCCTGATGTCATTTTATATAAAGGAAACGTCGCATGGTTACCTCCCGTGGTGTTTTCTGGGTAACGTAGAAAACTTTGCAAAATGGTGAACATATGTTTTTCCTCAGTATCTCTAAAGTAACCACGACTTCATAAGATTTTCCGTGTGAACACCAGATAAACACCAGTACCAAATTAACTCGGGCGAAGCCGGGTATATCAGCTAGTCAATATATATAAAGATGAAAGCCCTCACTCACTCACTGATTGACTCGCCAAAAGTTCTACAACTTCCCGATGTCGTAAAAACATGAATTTTGGCACAAGCATAGATTATCTCCAAAATAGTAAAAGTAATTGGGTCCCAACTCGATTATTCAATTCTAGCGCAAAAGAATTGGCGTCGAAATTTAACGTACATAATCTAAATCACTCACTTCCCAATGTCATAGAAACGGGAAATTTGGCACGAGCATTGGTTATGTCATAAATAGGAAAAGTTAATGGGCACCAACTCGATTATTCAATTCTATGCGCAAAAGAATTGGCGTCAAAATTTTACGTACATAATCTAAATCTCTCACTTCCCAATGTCATAGAAATGTGAAATTTGGCAGCAGCATTGATTATGTCATAAAAAGGAAAAGTGAATGGGTCCCAACTCGATTATTCAATTCTATGCGCAAAAGAATTAGCGTCCAAATTTTACGTGCGGAATGTAATTTTTTCACTTTCCGGTGTCATAGAAACGGGAAATTTGGCACGAGCATTGATTATGTCATAAATAGGAAAAGCTAATGGGTCCCAACTCGATTATTCAATTCTAGCGCAAAAGAATTGGCGTCGAAATTTTACGTACGGAATGTAATTTTTTCACTTTCCGGTGTCATAAAAACAGAAAATTTGGCACGAGCATTGATTATGTCATAAATAAGAAAAGCTAATGGATCCCAACTCGATTATTGAAGTCTATGCGCAAAAGAATTGGCGTCAAAATTTTACATGCGGAATGTAATTTTTTCACTTTCCGGTGTCATAGAAACGGGAAATTTGGCGCGAGCATTGATTATGTCATAAATAGGAAAAGCTAATGGATCCCAACTCAATTATTCAATTCTATGCGCAAAAGAATTAGCGTTCAAATTTTACGTACGGAATGTAATTTCTTCCCTTTCCGGTGTCATAGAAACAGGAAATTTGGCACGAGCATTGATTATGTCATAAATAGGAAAAGCTAATGGGTCCCAACTCCATTATTTAATTCTATGCGCAAAAGAATTAGCGTCCAAATTTTACGTGCGGAATGTAATTTTTTCACTTTCCGGTGTCATAGAAACGTGAAATTTGGCACGAGCATTGATTATGTCATAAATAGGAAAAGTTCATAGGTCCCAACTCGATTATTCAATTCTAGCGCAAAAGAATTGGCGTCGAAATTTTTTGTACGGAATGTAATTTTTTCACTTTCCGTTGTCATAGAAACGGGAAATTTGGCACGAGCATTGATTACGTCATACATAGGAAAAGCTAATGGGTCCCAACTCAATTATTCAATTCTATGCGCAAAAGAATTAGCGTCCAAATTTAACGTATGGAATGTAATTTCTTCCCTTTCCGGTGTCATAGAAACAGGAAATTTGGCACGAGCATTGATTATGTCATAAATAGGAAAAGCTAATGGGTCCCAACTCCATTATTTAATCCTATGCGCAAAAGAATTAGCGTCCAAATTTTACGTGCGGAATGTAATTTTTTCCCTTTCCGGTGTCATAGAAACGGGAAATTTGGCACGAGCATTGATTATGTCATAAATAGGAAAGCTAATGGGTCCCAACTCCATTATTCAATTCTATGCGCAAAAGAATTAGCGTCCAAATTTTACGTGCGGAATGTAGTTTTCTCACTTTCCGGTGTCATAGAAACAGGAAATTTGGCACGAGCATTGATTATGCCATAAATAGGAAAAGCTAATGGGTCCCAACTCCATTATTCAATTCTATGCGCAAAAGAATTAGCGTCCAAATTTTACGTACGGAATGTAATTTTTTCACTTTCCGGTGTCATAGAAACGGGAAATTTGGCACAAGCATTGATTATGTCATAAATAGGAAACGCTAATGGGTCCCAACTCGATTATTCAATTCTAGCGCAAAAGAATTGGCGTCAAAATTTTACGTGCGGAATGTAATTTTTTCACTTTCCGGTGTCATAGAAACGGGAAATTTGGGACGAGCATTGATTATGTCATAAATAGGAAAAGCTAATGGGTCCCAACTTGATTACTCAATTCTAAGCGCAAAAGAATTAGTGTCCAAATTTTACGTATGTAATCTAATTCTCTCACTTCCTGATGTCATTTTATATAAAGTAAACGTCGCATGGTTACCTCCCCGTGGTATTTCCTGGGTAACGCAGAGAACTATGCAAAATGGTGAACATATTTTTTTTCCTCAGTATCTCTAAAGTAACCACGACTTCATAAGCTTTTCCGTGTGAACACCAGATAAACACCAGTACCAAATTAACTCGGGCGAAGCTGGGTATATCAGCTAGTCTATATATATAAAGCTGAAAGCCCTCACTGACTCACTGACTGACTGACTGACTGACTCAGTGACTCACTGACTGACTCACTGACTGACTCACCAAAAGTTCTCCAACTTCCCGATATCGTAGAAACATGAATTTTGGCACGAGCATAGATTATCTCCAAAATAGGGAAAAAAAATTGGGTCCCAACTCGATTAATCAATTCTAGCGCAAAAGAATTGGCGTGGAAATTTTACGTACATAATCTAAATCTGTCACTTCCCAATGCCTTAGAAACTTAAAATTTGGTACGGGCATTGATTATGACATAAATAGGAAAAGCTAATGGGTCACAACTTGATTATTCAACTCTATGCGCAAAAGAATTGGCGTCAAAATTTTACGTGCGGAATGTAATTTTTTCACTTTCCGGTGTCATAGAAACAGGAAATTTGGCAGGAGCATTGATTATGTCATAAATAGGAAAAGCTTATAGGTCCCAACTCAATTATTCAATTCTATGCGCAAAAGAATTAGCGTCCAAATTTTACGTACGGAATGTAATTTCTTCCCTTTCCGGTGTCATAGAAGCAAAAAATTTGGCACGAGCATTGATTATGTCATAAATAAGAAAAGCTAATGGGTCCCAACTCCATTATTCAATTCTATGCGCAAAAGAATTAGCGTCCAAATTTTACGTACGGAATGTAATTTTTTCACTTTCCGGTGTCATAGAAACGGGAAATTTGGCATGAGCATTGATTATGTCATGCATAGGAAAAGCCAATGGGTCCCAACTCGATTATTCAATTCTAGCGCAAAAGAATTGGCGTTGAAATTTTACGTACGGAATGTAATTTTTTTAATTTCCGGTGTCCTAAAAACGGAAAATTTGGCACGAGCATTGATTATGTCATAAATAGGAAAAGCTAATGAGTCCCAACTTGATTATTCAATTCTAGCGCAAAAGAATTGGCGTCAAAATTTTACGTGCGGAATGTAATTTCTTCACTTTCCGGTGTCATAGAAACGGGAAATTTGGCACGAGCATTGATTATGTCATAAATAGGAAAAGCTAATGAGTCCCAACTCGATTATTCAATTCTAGCGCAAAAGAATTAGCGTCCAAATTTTACGTATGGAATGTAATTTTCTCACTTTCCGGTGTCATAGAAACATGAAATTTGGCAGGAGCATTGATTATGTCATAAATAGGAAAAGCTAATGGGTCCCACCTCGATTGTTCAATTCTAAGCGCAAAAGAATTAGCGTCCACATTTTACGTATGGAATCTAATTCTCTCACTTCCTGATGTCATTTTATATAAAGGAAACGTCGCATCGTTACCTCCCGTGGTGTTTTCTGGGTAACGCAGAAAACTTTGCAAAATGGTGAACATATGTTTTTCCTCAGTATCTCTAAAGTAACCACGACTTCATAAGATTTTCCGTGTGAACACCAGATAAACACCAGTACCAAATTAACTCGGGCGAAGCCGGATATATCAGCTAGTCAATATATATAAAGATGAAAGCCCTCACTGACTCACTGACTGACTCACTCACTGACTGACTCGCTAAAAGTTCTACAACTTCCCAATGTCGTAGAAACATGAATTTTGGCACAAGCATAGATTATCTCCAAAATAGGAAAAGTAATTGGGTCCCAACTCGATTATTCAATTCTAGCGCAAAAGAATTGGCGTCGAAATTTAACGTACATAATCTAAATCACTCACTTCCCAATGTCATAGAAACGGGAAATTTGGCACGAGCATTGATTATGTCATGAATAGGAAAAGTTAATGGGTCCCAACTCGATTATTCAATTCTATGCGCAAAAGAATTGGAGTCAAAATTTTACGTACATAATCTAAATCTCTCACTTCCCAATGTCATAGAAATGTGAAATTTGGCAGGAGCATTGATTATGTCATAAAAAGGAAAAGTGAATGGGTCCCAACTCGATTATTCAATTCTATGCGCAAAAGAATTAGCGTCCAAATTTTACGTGCGGAATGTAATTTTCTCACTTTCTGGTGTCATAGAAACATGAAATTTGGCACGAGCATTGATTATGTCATAAAAAGAAAAGTTAATAGGTCCCAACTTGATTATTTAATACTAGCGCAAAAGAATTGGCGTTGAAATTTTACGTGCAGAATGTAATTTCTTCACTTTCCGGTGTCATAGAAACAGGAAATTTGGCACGAGCATTGATTATGTCATAAATAGGAAAAGCTAATGGGTCCCAACTCCATTATTCAGTTCTATGCGCAAAAGAATTAGCGTCCAAATTTTACGTACGGCATCTAATTTTCTCACATTCCGGTGTCATAGAAACGGGAAATTTGCACAAGCATTGATTATGTCATAAATAGGAAAAGCTAATGGGTTCCAACTCGATTATTAAATTCTAGCGCAAAAGAATTGGCGTCGAAATTTTGCGTACGGAATGTAATTTTCTCACTTTCCGGTGTCATAGAAACAGGAAATTTGGCAGGAGCATTGATTATGTCATAAATAGGAAAAGCTAATGGGTCCCACCTCGATTGTTCAATTCTAAGCGCAAAAGAATTAGCGTCCACATTTTACGTATGGAATCTAATTCTCTCACTTCCTGATGTCATTTTATATAAAGGAAACATGGTTACCTCCCGTGGTGTTTTCTGGGTAACGCAGAGAACTATGCAAAATGGTGAACATATGTTTTTCCTCAGTATCTCTAAAGTAACCACGACTTCATAAGATTTTCCGTGTGAACACCAGATAAACACCAGTACCGAATTAACTCGGGCGAAGCCGGTATATCAGCTAGTCTATATATATAAAGATGAAAGCCCTCACTGACTCACTGACTGACTCACTCACTGATTGACTCGCCAAATGTTCTACAACTTCCCGATGTCGTAGAAACATGAATTTTGGCACAAGCATAGATTATCTCCAAAATAGGAAAAGTAATTGGGTCCCAACTCGATTATTCAATTCTAGCGCAAAAGAATTGGCGTCGAAATTTAACGTACATAATCTAAATCAATCACTTCCCAATGTCATAGAAACGGGAAATTTGGCACGAGCATTGATTATGTCATAAATAGGAAAAGTTAATGGGTCCCAACTCGATTATTCAATTCTGTGCGCAAAAGAATTGGCGTCAAAATTTTACGTACATAATCTAAATCTCTCACTTCCCAATGTCATAGAAATGTGAAATTTGGCAGGAGCATTGATTATGTCATAAAAAGGAAAAGTGAATGGGTCCCAACTCGATTATTCAATTCTATGCGCAAAAGAATTAGCGTCCAAATTTTACGTGCAGAATGTAATTTTCTCACTTTCCGGTGTCATAGAAACGTGAAATTTGGCACGAGCATTGATTATGTCATAAATAGGAAAAGCAAATGAGTCCCAACTCGATTATTCAATTCTAGCGCAAAAGAATTGGCATCAAAATTTTACGTACGGAATCTAATTTTCTCACTTTCTGGTGTCATAGAAACATGAAATTTGGCACGAGCATTGATTATGTCATAAAAAGAAAAGTTAATGGGTCCCAACTTGATTATTTAATTCTAGCGCAAAAGAATTGGCGTTGAAATTTTACGTGCGGAATGAAATTTCTTCACTTTCCGGTGTCATAGAAACAGGAAATTTGGCACGAGCATTGATTATGTCATAAATAGGAAAAGCTAATGGGTCCCAACTCCATTATTTAGTTCTATGCGCAAAAGAATTAGCATCCAAATTTTACGTACGGAATCTAATTTTCTCACATTCCGGTGTCATAGAAACGGGAAATTTGCACAAGCATTGATTATGTCATAAATAGGAAAAGCTAATGGGTCCCAACTCGGTTATTAAATTCTAGCGCAAAAGAATTAGCGTCCAAATTTTACGTACGGAATGTAATTTTCTCACTTTCCGGTGTCATAGAAACATGAAATTTGGCAGGAGCATTGATTATGTCATATATAGGAAAAGCTAATGGGTCCCACCTCGATTGTTCAATTCTAAGTGCAAAAGAATTAGCGTCCACATTTTACGTATGGAATCAAATTCTCTCACTTCCTGATGTCATTTTATATAAAGGAAACATGGTTACCTCCCATGGTTTTTTCTGGGTAACGCAGAGAACTATGCAAAATGGTGAACATATGTTTTTCCTCAGTTTCTCTAAAGTAACCACGACTTCATAAGATTTTCCGTGTGAACACCAGATAAACACCAGTACCAAATTAACTCGGGCAAAGCCGGGTATATCAGCTAGTCTATATATATATAAAGATGAAAGCCCTCACTGACTCACTCACTGACTCATTCACTGATTGACTCGCCAAAAATTCTACAACTTCCCGATGTCGTAGAAACATGAATTTTGGCACAAGCATAGATTATCTCCAAAATAGGAAAAGTAATTGGGTCCCAACTCGATTATTCAATTCTAGCGCACAAGAATTGGCGTCGAAATTTAACGTACATAATCTAAATCACTCACTTCCCAATGTCATAGAAACGGGAAATTTGGCACGAGCATTGATTATGTCATAAATAGGAAAAGCTAATGGGTCCCAACTCAATTATTCAATACTATGCGCAAAAGAATTAGCGTCCAAATTTTACATACGGAATGTAATTTCTTCCCTTTCCGGTGTCATAGAAACAGGAAATTTGGCACGAGCATTGATTATGTCATAAATAGGAAAAGCTAATGGGTCCCAACTTGATTATTCAATTCTATGCGCAAAAGAATTAGCGTCCAAATTTTACGTGTGGAATGTAATTTTTTCACTTTCCGGTGTCATAGAAACGTGAAATTTCGCACGAGCATTGATTATGTCATTAATAGGAAAAGCTTATGGGTCCCAACTCAATTATTCAATTATAGCGCAAAAGAATTAGCGTCCAAATTTTACGTGTGGAATGTAATTTTTTCACTTTCCGGTGTCATAGAAACGTGAAATTTGGCACGAGCATTGATTATGTCATAAATAGGAAAAGTTCATAGGTCCCTACTCGATTATTCAATTCTAGCGCAAAAGAATTGGCGTCAAAATTTTTGGTACGGAATGTAATTTTTTCACTTTCCGGTGTCATAGAAACGGGAAATTTGGCACGAGCATTGATTATGTCATACATAGGAAACGCTAATGGGTCCCAACTCAATTATTCAATTCTATGCGCAAAAGAATTAGCGTCCAAATTTAACGTACGGAATGTAATTTCTTCCCTTTCCGGTGTCATAGAAACAGGAAATTTGGCACGAGCATTGATTATGTCATAAATAGGAAAAGCTAATGGGTCCCAACTCCATTATTTAATTCTATGCGCAAAAGAAATAGCGTCCAAATTTTACGTGCGGAATGTAATTTTTTCACTTTCCGGTGTCATAGAAACGTGAAATTTGGCACGAGCATTGATTATGTCATACATAGGAAAAGCTAATGGGTCCCAAGTCGATTATTAAATTCTAGCGCAAAAGAATTGGCGTCGAAATTTTACGCGCGGAATGTAATTTTTTCACTTTCCGGTGTCATAGAAACGGGAAATTTGGCACGAGCATTGATTATGTCATAAATAGGAAAGCTAATGGGTCCCAACTCGATTATTCAATTCTGTGCGCAAAAGAATTGGCGTCAAAATTTTACGTACATAATCTAAATCTCTCACTTCCCAATGTCATAGAAATGTGAAATTTGGCAGGAGCATTGATTATGTCATAAAAAGGAAAAGTGAATGGGTCCCAACTCGATTATTCAATTCTATGCGCAAAAGAATTAGCGTCCAAATTTTACGTGCAGAATGTAATTTTCTCACTTTCCGGTGTCATAGAAACGTGAAATTTGGCACGAGCATTGATTATGTCATAAATAGGAAAAGCAAATGAGTCCCAACTCGATTATTCAATTCTAGCGCAAAAGAATTGGCATCAAAATTTTACGTACGGAATCTAATTTTCTCACTTTCTGGTGTCATAGAAACATGAAATTTGGCACGAGCATTGATTATGTCATAAAAAGAAAAGTTAATGGGTCCCAACTTGATTATTTAATTCTAGCGCAAAAGAATTGGCGTTGAAATTTTACGTGCGGAATGAAATTTCTTCACTTTCCGGTGTCATAGAAACAGGAAATTTGGCACGAGCATTGATTATGTCATAAATAGGAAAAGCTAATGGGTCCCAACTCCATTATTTAGTTCTATGCGCAAAAGAATTAGCATCCAAATTTTACGTACGGAATCTAATTTTCTCACATTCCGGTGTCATAGAAACGGGAAATTTGCACAAGCATTGATTATGTCATAAATAGGAAAAGCTAATGGGTCCCAACTCGGTTATTAAATTCTAGCGCAAAAGAATTAGCGTCCAAATTTTACGTACGGAATGTAATTTTCTCACTTTCCGGTGTCATAGAAACATGAAATTTGGCAGGAGCATTGATTATGTCATATATAGGAAAAGCTAATGGGTCCCACCTCGATTGTTCAATTCTAAGTGCAAAAGAATTAGCGTCCACATTTTACGTATGGAATCAAATTCTCTCACTTCCTGATGTCATTTTATATAAAGGAAACATGGTTACCTCCCATGGTTTTTTCTGGGTAACGCAGAGAACTATGCAAAATGGTGAACATATGTTTTTCCTCAGTTTCTCTAAAGTAACCACGACTTCATAAGATTTTCCGTGTGAACACCAGATAAACACCAGTACCAAATTAACTCGGGCAAAGCCGGGTATATCAGCTAGTCTATATATATATAAAGATGAAAGCCCTCACTGACTCACTCACTGACTCATTCACTGATTGACTCGCCAAAAATTCTACAACTTCCCGATGTCGTAGAAACATGAATTTTGGCACAAGCATAGATTATCTCCAAAATAGGAAAAGTAATTGGGTCCCAACTCGATTATTCAATTCTAGCGCACAAGAATTGGCGTCGAAATTTAACGTACATAATCTAAATCACTCACTTCCCAATGTCATAGAAACGGGAAATTTGGCACGAGCATTGATTATGTCATAAATAGGAAAAGCTAATGGGTCCCAACTTGATTATTCAATTCTATGCGCAAAAGAATTCGCGTCCAAATTTTACGTGTGGAATGTAATTTTTTCACTTTCCGGTGTCATAGAAACGTGAAATTTCGCACGAGCATTGATTATGTCATTAATAGGAAAAGCTTATGGGTCCCAACTCAATTATTCAATTATAGCGCAAAAGAATTAGCGTCCAAATTTTACGTGTGGAATGTAATTTTTTCACTTTCCGGTGTCATAGAAACGTGAAATTTGGCACGAGCATTGATTATGTCATAAATAGGAAAAGTTCATAGGTCCCAACTCGATTATTCAATTCTAGCGCAAAAGAATTGGCGTCAAAATTTTTGGTACGGAATGTAATTTTTTCACTTTCCGGTGTCATAGAAACGGGAAATTTGGCACGAGCATTGATTATGTCATACATAGGAAAAGCTAATGGGTCCCAACTCAATTATTCAATTCTATGCGCAAAAGAATTAGCGTCCAAATTTAACGTACGGAATGTAATTTCTTCCCTTTCCGGTGTCATAGAAACAGGAAATTTGGCACGAGCATTGATTATGTCATAAATAGGAAAAGCTAATGGGTCCCAACTCCATTATTTAATTCTATGCGCAAAAGAAATAGCGTCCAAATTTTACGTGCGGAATGTAATTTTTTCACTTTCCGGTGTCATAGAAACGTGAAATTTGGCACGAGCATTGATTATGTCATACATAGGAAAAGCTAATGGGTCCCAAGTCGATTATTAAATTCTAGCGCAAAAGAATTGGCGTCGAAATTTTACGCGCGGAATGTAATTTTTTCACTTTCCGGTGTCATAGAAACGGGAAATTTGGCACGAGCATTGATTATGTCATAAATAGGAAAGCTAATGGGTCCCAACTCCATTATTCAATTCTATGCGCAAAAGAATTAGCGTCCAAATTTTACGTGCGGAATGTAGTTTTCTCACTTTCCGGTGTCATAGAAACAGGAAATTTGGCACGAGCATTGATTATGCCATAAATAGGAAAAGCTAATGGGTCCCAACTCCATTATTCAATTCTATGCGCAAAAGAATTAGCGTCCAAATTTTACGTACGGAATGTAATTTTTTCACTTTCCGGTGTCATAGAAACATGAAATTTGGCACAAGCATTGATTATGTCATAAATGGGAAACGCTAATGGGTCCCAACTCGATTATTCAATTGTAGCGCAAAAGAATTGGCGTCAAAATTTTACGTGCGGAATGTAATTTTTTCACTTTCCGGTGTCATAGAAACGGGAAATTTGGGACGAGCATTGATTATGTCATAAATAGGAAAAGCTAATGGGTCCCAACTTGATTACTCAATTCTAAGCGCAAAAGAATTAGTGTCCAAATTTTACGTATGTAATCTAATTCTCTCACTACTTGATGTCATTTTATATAAAGTAAACGTCGCATGGTTACCTCCCCGTGGTATTTCCTGGGTAACGCAGAGAACTATGAAAAATGGTGAACATATTTTTTTTCCTCAGTATCTCTAAAGTAACCATGACTTCATAAGCTTTTCCGTGTGAACACCAGATAAACACTAGTACCAAATTAACTCGAGCGAAGCTGGGTATATCAGCTAGTCTATATATATAAAGCTGAAAGCCCTCACTGACTCACTGACTGACTCACCAAAAGTTCTCCAACTTCCCGATATCGTAGAAACATGAATTTTGGCACGAGCATAGATTATCTCCAAAATAGGAAAATAAATTGGGTCCCAACTCGATTATTCAATTCTAGCGCAAAAGAATTGGCGTCGAAATTTTACGTACATAATCTAAATCTGTCACTTCCCAATGCCTTAGAAACTTAAAATTTGGCACGGGCATTGATTATGACATAAATAGGAAAAGTTAATGGGTCCCAACTCGATTATTCAATTCTATGCGCAAAAGAATTGGCGTCAAAATTTTACGTGCGGAATGTAATTTTTTCACTTTCCGGTGTGATGGAAACGGGAAATTTGGCACGAGCATTGATTATGTCATAAATAGGAAAAGCTAATGGGTCCCAACTCGATTATTCAATTCTATGCGCAAAAGAATTGGCGTCAAAATTTTACGTGCGGAATGTAATTTTTTCACTTTCCGGTGTCATAGAAACAGGAAATTTGGCAGGAGCATTGATTATGTCATAAATAGGAAAAGCTTATAGGTCCCAACTCAATTATTCAATTCTATGCGCAAAAGAAGTAGCGTCCAAATTTTACGTACGGAATGTAATTTCTTCCCTTTCTGGTGTCATAGAAACAGAAAATTTGGCACGAGCATTGATTATGTCATAGATAAGAATAGCTAATGGGTCCCAACTCCATTATTCAATTCTATGCGCAAAAGAATTAGCGTCCAAATTTTACGTACGGAATGTAATTTTTTCACTTTCCGGTGTCCTAAAAACGGGAAATTTGGCACGAGCATTGATTATGTCATAAATAGTAAAAGCTAATGGGTCCCAACTCGATTATTCAATTCTAGCGCAAAAGAATTGGCATCAAAATTTTACGTGCGGAATGTAATTTCTTCACTTTCCGGTGTCATAGAAATGTAAAATTTGGCATGAGCATTGATTATGTCATAAATAGGAAAAGCTAATGGGTCCCAACTCGATTATTCAATTCTATGCGCAAAAGAATTGGCGTCAAAATTTTACGTACGGAATGTAATTTTTTCACTTTCCGGTGTCATAGAAACGGGAAATTTGGCACGAGCATTGATTATGTCATAAATAGGAAAAGCTAATGGGTCCCAACTCGATTATTCAATTCTAGCGCAAAATAATTGGTGTCGAAATTTTACATGCGGAAGGTAATTTTTTCACTTTCTGGTGTCTTAGAAACAGGAAATTTGGCACGAGCATTGATTATGTCATAAATAGGAAAAGCTAATGGGTCCCAACTCCATTATTCAATTTTATGCGCAAAAGAATTAGCGTCCAAATTTTACGTGTGGAATGTAATTTTTTCACTTTCCGGTGTCATAGAATCGTGAAATTTGGCATGAGCATTGATTATGTCAAAAATAGGAAAAGTTCATAGGTCCCAACTCAATTATTCAATTCTAACGCAAAAGAATTAGCGTCCAAATTTTACGTACGGAATCTAATTTTCTCACTTTCTGGTGTCATAGAAACATGAAATTTGGCACGAGCATTGATTATGTCATAAAAAGAAAAGTTAATAGGTCCCAACTTGATTATTTAATTCTAGCGCAAAAGAATTGGCGTTGAAATTTTACATGCGGAATGAAATTTCTTCACTTTCCGGTGTCATAGAAACAGGAAATTTGGCACGAGCATTGATTATGTCATAAATAGGAAAAGCTAATGGGTCCCAACTCGATTATTCAATTCTATGCGCAAAAGAATTGGCGTCAAATTTTACGTGCGGAATGTAATTTTTTCACTTTCCGGTGTGATAGAAACGGGAAATTTGGCACGAGCATTGATTATGTCATAAATAGGAAAAGCTAAAGGGGCCCCAACTCGATTATTCAATTCTATGCGCAAAAGAATTGGCGTCAAAATTTTACGTGCGGAATGTAATTTTTTTACTTTCCGGTGTCATAGAAGCAGGAAATTTGGCACGAGCATTGATTATGTCATAAATAGGAAAAGCTAATGGGTCCCAACTCCATTATTCAATTTTATGCGCAAAAGAATTAGCGTCCAAATTTTACGTGTGGAATGTAATTTTTTCACTTTCCGGTGTCATAGAAACGTGAAATTTGGCACGAGCATTGATTATGTCATAAATAGGAAAAGTTCATAGGTCCCAACTCGATTATTCAATTCTAGCGCAAAAGAATTGGCGTCAAAATTTTTGGTACGGAATGTAATTTTTTCACTTTCCGGTGTCATAGAAACGGGAAATTTGGCACGAGCATTGATTATGTCATACATAGGAAAAGCTAATGGGTCCCAACTCAATTATTCAATTCTATGCGCAAAAGAATTAGCGTCCAAATTTAACGTACGGAATGTAATTTCTTCCCTTTCCGGTGTCATAGAAACAGGAAATTTGGCACGAGCATTGATTATGTCATAAATAGGAAAAGCTAATGGGTCCCAACTCCATTATTTAATTCTATGCGCAAAAGAAATAGCGTCCAAATTTTACGTGCGGAATGTAATTTTTTCACTTTCCGGTGTCATAGAAACGTGAAATTTGGCACGAGCATTGATTATGTCATACATAGGAAAAGCTAATGGGTCCCAAGTCGATTATTAAATTCTAGCGCAAAAGAATTGGCGTCGAAATTTTACGCGCGGAATGTAATTTTTTCACTTTCCGGTGTCATAGAAACGGGAAATTTGTCACGAGCATTGATTATGTCATAAATAGGAAAGCTAATGGGTCCCAACTCGATTATTCAATTCTGTGCGCAAAAGAATTGGCGTCAAAATTTTACGTACATAATCTAAATCTCTCACTTCCCAATGTCATAGAAATGTGAAATTTGGCAGGAGCATTGATTATGTCATAAAAAGGAAAAGTGAATGGGTCCCAACTCGATTATTCAATTCTATGCGCAAAAGAATTAGCGTCCAAATTTTACGTGCAGAATGTAATTTTCTCACTTTCCGGTGTCATAGAAACGTGAAATTTGGCACGAGCATTGATTATGTCATAAATAGGAAAAGCAAATGAGTCCCAACTCGATTATTCAATTCTAGCGCAAAAGAATTGGCATCAAAATTTTACGTACGGAATCTAATTTTCTCACTTTCTGGTGTCATAGAAACATGAAATTTGGCACGAGCATTGATTATGTCATAAAAAGAAAAGTTAATGGGTCCCAACTTGATTATTTAATTCTAGCGCAAAAGAATTGGCGTTGAAATTTTACGTGCGGAATGAAATTTCTTCACTTTCCGGTGTCATAGAAACAGGAAATTTGGCACGAGCATTGATTATGTCATAAATAGGAAAAGCTAATGGGTCCCAACTCCATTATTTAGTTCTATGCGCAAAAGAATTAGCATCCAAATTTTACGTACGGAATCTAATTTTCTCACATTCCGGTGTCATAGAAACGGGAAATTTGCACAAGCATTGATTATGTCATAAATAGGAAAAGCTAATGGGTCCCAACTCGGTTATTAAATTCTAGCGCAAAAGAATTAGCGTCCAAATTTTACGTACGGAATGTAATTTTCTCACTTTCCGGTGTCATAGAAACATGAAATTTGGCAGGAGCATTGATTATGTCATATATAGGAAAAGCTAATGGGTCCCACCTCGATTGTTCAATTCTAAGTGCAAAAGAATTAGCGTCCACATTTTACGTATGGAATCAAATTCTCTCACTTCCTGATGTCATTTTATATAAAGGAAACATGGTTACCTCCCATGGTTTTTTCTGGGTAACGCAGAGAACTATGCAAAATGGTGAACATATGTTTTTCCTCAGTTTCTCTAAAGTAACCACGACTTCATAAGATTTTCCGTGTGAACACCAGATAAACACCAGTACCAAATTAACTCGGGCAAAGCCGGGTATATCAGCTAGTCTATATATATATAAAGATGAAAGCCCTCACTGACTCACTCACTGACTCATTCACTGATTGACTCGCCAAAAATTCTACAACTTCCCGATGTCGTAGAAACATGAATTTTGGCACAAGCATAGATTATCTCCAAAATAGGAAAAGTAATTGGGTCCCAACTCGATTATTCAATTCTAGCGCACAAGAATTGGCGTCGAAATTTAACGTACATAATCTAAATCACTCACTTCCCAATGTCATAGAAACGGGAAATTTGGCACGAGCATTGATTATGTCATAAATAGGAAAAGCTAATGGGTCCCAACTTGATTATTCAATTCTATGCGCAAAAGAATTAGCGTCCAAATTTTACGTGTGGAATGTAATTTTTTCACTTTCCGGTGTCATAGAAACGTGAAATTTCGCACGAGCATTGATTATGTCATTAATAGGAAAAGCTTATGGGTCCCAACTCAATTATTCAATTATAGCGCAAAAGAATTAGCGTCCAAATTTTACGTGTGGAATGTAATTTTTTCACTTTCCGGTGTCATAGAAACGTGAAATTTGGCACGAGCATTGATTATGTCATAAATAGGAAAAGTTCATAGGTCCCAACTCGATTATTCAATTCTAGCGCAAAAGAATTGGCGTCAAAATTTTTGGTACGGAATGTAATTTTTTCACTTTCCGGTGTCATAGAAACGGGAAATTTGGCACGAGCATTGATTATGTCATACATAGGAAAAGCTAATGGGTCCCAACTCAATTATTCAATTCTATGCGCAAAAGAATTAGCGTCCAAATTTAACGTACGGAATGTAATTTCTTCCCTTTCCGGTGTCATAGAAACAGGAAATTTGGCACGAGCATTGATTATGTCATAAATAGGAAAAGCTAATGGGTCCCAACTCCATTATTTAATTCTATGCGCAAAAGAAATAGCGTCCAAATTTTACGTGCGGAATGTAATTTTTTCACTTTCCGGTGTCATAGAAACGTGAAATTTGGCACGAGCATTGATTATGTCATACATAGGAAAAGCTAATGGGTCCCAAGTCGATTATTAAATTCTAGCGCAAAAGAATTGGCGTCGAAATTTTACGCGCGGAATGTAATTTTTTCACTTTCCGGTGTCATAGAAACGGGAAATTTGGCACGAGCATTGATTATGTCATAAATAGGAAAGCTAATGGGTCCCAACTCCATTATTCAATTCTATGCGCAAAAGAATTAGCGTCCAAATTTTACGTGCGGAATGTAGTTTTCTCACTTTCCGGTGTCATAGAAACAGGAAATTTGGCACGAGCATTGATTATGCCATAAATAGGAAAAGCTAATGGGTCCCAACTCCATTATTCAATTCTATGCGCAAAAGAATTAGCGTCCAAATTTTACGTACGGAATGTAATTTTTTCACTTTCCGGTGTCATAGAAACATGAAATTTGGCACAAGCATTGATTATGTCATAAATGGGAAACGCTAATGGGTCCCAACTCGATTATTCAATTGTAGCGCAAAAGAATTGGCGTCAAAATTTTACGTGCGGAATGTAATTTTTTCACTTTCCGGTGTCATAGAAACGGGAAATTTGGGACGAGCATTGATTATGTCATAAATAGGAAAAGCTAATGGGTCCCAACTTGATTACTCAATTCTAAGCGCAAAAGAATTAGTGTCCAAATTTTACGTATGTAATCTAATTCTCTCACTACTTGATGTCATTTTATATAAAGTAAACGTCGCATGGTTACCTCCCCGTGGTATTTCCTGGGTAACGCAGAGAACTATGAAAAATGGTGAACATATTTTTTTTCCTCAGTATCTCTAAAGTAACCATGACTTCATAAGCTTTTCCGTGTGAACACCAGATAAACACTAGTACCAAATTAACTCGAGCGAAGCTGGGTATATCAGCTAGTCTATATATATAAAGCTGAAAGCCCTCACTGACTCACTGACTGACTCACCAAAAGTTCTCCAACTTCCCGATATCGTAGAAACATGAATTTTGGCACGAGCATAGATTATCTCCAAAATAGGAAAATAAATTGGGTCCCAACTCGATTATTCAATTCTAGCGCAAAAGAATTGGCGTCGAAATTTTACGTACATAATCTAAATCTGTCACTTCCCAATGCCTTAGAAACTTAAAATTTGGCACGGGCATTGATTATGACATAAATAGGAAAAGTTAATGGGTCCCAACTCGATTATTCAATTCTATGCGCAAAAGAATTGGCGTCAAAATTTTACGTGCGGAATGTAATTTTTTCACTTTCCGGTGTGATGGAAACGGGAAATTTGGCACGAGCATTGATTATGTCATAAATAGGAAAAGCTAATGGGTCCCAACTCGATTATTCAATTCTATGCGCAAAAGAATTGGCGTCAAAATTTTACGTGCGGAATGTAATTTTTTCACTTTCCGGTGTCATAGAAACAGGAAATTTGGCAGGAGCATTGATTATGTCATAAATAGGAAAAGCTTATAGGTCCCAACTCAATTATTCAATTCTATGCGCAAAAGAAGTAGCGTCCAAATTTTACGTACGGAATGTAATTTCTTCCCTTTCTGGTGTCATAGAAACAGAAAATTTGGCACGAGCATTGATTATGTCATAGATAAGAATAGCTAATGGGTCCCAACTCCATTATTCAATTCTATGCGCAAAAGAATTAGCGTCCAAATTTTACGTACGGAATGTAATTTTTTCACTTTCCGGTGTCCTAAAAACGGGAAATTTGGCACGAGCATTGATTATGTCATAAATAGTAAAAGCTAATGGGTCCCAACTCGATTATTCAATTCTAGCGCAAAAGAATTGGCATCAAAATTTTACGTGCGGAATGTAATTTCTTCACTTTCCGGTGTCATAGAAATGTAAAATTTGGCATGAGCATTGATTATGTCATAAATAGGAAAAGCTAATGGGTCCCAACTCGATTATTCAATTCTATGCGCAAAAGAATTGGCGTCAAAATTTTACGTACGGAATGTAATTTTTTCACTTTCCGGTGTCATAGAAACGGGAAATTTGGCACGAGCATTGATTATGTCATAAATAGGAAAAGCTAATGGGTCCCAACTCGATTATTCAATTCTAGCGCAAAATAATTGGTGTCGAAATTTTACATGCGGAAGGTAATTTTTTCACTTTCTGGTGTCTTAGAAACAGGAAATTTGGCACGAGCATTGATTATGTCATAAATAGGAAAAGCTAATGGGTCCCAACTCCATTATTCAATTTTATGCGCAAAAGAATTAGCGTCCAAATTTTACGTGTGGAATGTAATTTTTTCACTTTCCGGTGTCATAGAATCGTGAAATTTGGCATGAGCATTGATTATGTCAAAAATAGGAAAAGTTCATAGGTCCCAACTCAATTATTCAATTCTAACGCAAAAGAATTAGCGTCCAAATTGTACGTACGGAATCTAATTTTCTCACTTTCTGGTGTCATAGAAACATGAAATTTGGCACGAGCATTGATTATGTCATAAAAAGAAAAGTTAATAGGTCCCAACTTGATTATTTAATTCTAGCGCAAAAGAATTGGCGTTGAAATTTTACATGCGGAATGAAATTTCTTCACTTTCCGGTGTCATAGAAACAGGAAATTTGGCACGAGCATTGATTATGTCATAAATAGGAAAAGCTAATGGGTCCCAACTCGATTATTCAATTCTATGCGCAAAAGAATTGGCGTCAAATTTTACGTGCGGAATGTAATTTTTTCACTTTCCGGTGTGATAGAAACGGGAAATTTGGCACGAGCATTGATTATGTCATAAATAGGAAAAGCTAAAGGGGCCCCAACTCGATTATTCAATTCTATGCGCAAAAGAATTGGCGTCAAAATTTTACGTGCGGAATGTAATTTTTTTACTTTCCGGTGTCATAGAAGCAGGAAATTTGGCACGAGCATTGATTATGTCATAAATAGGAAAAGCTAATGGGTCCCAACTCCATTATTCAATTTTATGCGCAAAAGAATTAGCGTCCAAATTTTACGTGTGGAATGTAATTTTTTCACTTTCCGGTGTCATAGAATCGTGAAATTTGGCATGAGCATTGATTATGTCATAAATAGGAAAAGCTAATGGGTCCCAACTCGATTATTCAATTCTATGCGCAAAAGAATTAGCGTCCAAATTTTACGTACGTAATCTAATTTTCTCACTTTCTGGTGTCATAGAAACATGAAATTTGGCACGAGCATTGATTATGTCATAAAAAGAAAAGTTAATAGGTCCCAACTTGATTATTTAATTCTAGCGCAAAAGAATTGGCGTTGAAATTTTACATGCGGAATGAAATTTCTTCACTTTCCGGTGTCATAGAAACAGGAAATTTGGCACGAGCATTGATTATGTCATAAATAGGAAAAGCTAATGGGTCCCAACTCGATTATTCAATTCTATGCGCAAAAGAATTGGCGTCAAATTTTACGTGCGGAATGTAATTTTTTTACTTTCCGGTGTGATAGAAACGGGAAATTTGGCACGAGCATTGATTATGTCATAAATAGGAAAAGCTAAAGGGGCCCCAACTCGATTATTCAATTCTATGCGCAAAAGAATTGGCGTCAAAATTTTACGTGCGGAATGTAATTTTTTTACTTTCCGGTGTCATAGAAGCAGGAAATTTGGCACGAGCATTGATTATGTCATAGATAAGAAAAGCTAATGGGTCCCAACTCGATTATTCAATTCTATGCGCAAAAGAATTAGCGTCCAAATTTTACGTACGGAATGTAATTTTTTCACTTTCCGGTGTCATAGAAACGGGAAATTTGGCACGAGCATTGATTATGTCATACATAGGAAAAACCAATGGGTCCCAACTCGATTATTCAATTCTAGCGCAAAAGAATTGGCGTTGAAATTTTACGTACGGAATGTAATTTTTTAAATTTCCAGTGTCCTAAAAACGGGAAATTTGGCACGAGCATTGATTATGTCATAAATAGTAAAAGCTAATGGGTCCCAACTCGATTATTCAATTCTAGCGCAAAAGAATTGGCGTCAAAATTTTACGTGCGGAATGTAATTTCTTCACTTTCCGGTGTCATAGAAATGTAAAATTTGGCATGAGCATTGATTATGTCATAAATAAGAAAAGTTAATGGGTCCCAACTCGATTATTAAATTCTATGCGCAAAAGAATTAGCGTCGAAATTTTATGTGCGGAATGTAATTTTTTCACTTTCCGGTGTCATAGAAACGTGAAATTTGGCACGAGCATTGATTATGTCATAAATAGAAAAAGTTCATAGGTCCCAACTCGATTATTCAATTCTAGCGCAAAAGAATTGGCGTCGAAATTTTTTGTACGGAATGTAATTTTTTAAATTTCCAGTGTCCTAAAAACGGGAAATTTGGCACGAGCATTGATTATGTCATAAATAGTAAAAGCTAATGGGTCCCAACTCGATTATTCAATTCTAGCGCAAAATAATTGGCGTCGAAATTTTACATGCGGAAGGTAATTTTTTCACTTTCTGGTGTCATAGAAACAGGAAATTTGGCACGAGCATTGATTATGTCATAAATAGGAAAAGCTAATGGGTCCCAACTCCATTATTCAATTTTATGCGGAAAAGAATTAGCGTCCAAATTTTACGTGTGGAATGTAATTTTTTCACTTTCCGGTGTCATAGAATCGTGAAATTTGGCATGAGCATTGATTATGTCAAGAATAGGAAAAGTTCATAGGTCCCAACTCAATTATTCAATTCTAGCGCAAAAGAATTAGCGTCCAAATTTTATGTACGGTATGTAATTCTCTCACTTCCTGATGTCATTTTATATAAAGGAAACGTCGCATGGTTACCTCCCGTGGTGTTTTCTGGGTAACGTAGAAAACTTTGCAAAATGGTGAACATATGTTTTCCCTCAGTATCTCTAAAGTAACCACGACTTCATAAGATTTTCCGTGTGAACACCAGATAAACACCAGTACCAAATTAACTCGGGCGAAGCCGGGTATATCAGCTAGTCAATATATATAAAGATGAAAGCCCTCACTAACTCACTGACTGACTCACTCACTGATTGACTCGCCAAAAGTTCTACAACTTCCCGATATCGTAGAAACATGAATTTTGGCACAAGCATAGATTATCTCCAAAATAGGAAAAGTAATTGGGTCCCAACTCGATTATTCAATTCTAGCGCAAAAGAATTGGCGTCGAAATTTAACGTACATAATCTAAATCACTCACTTCCCAATGTCATAGAAACGGGAAATTTGGCACGAGCATTGGTTATGTCATAAATAGGAAAAGTTAATGGGCACCAACTCGATTATTCAATTCTATGCGCAAAAGAATTGGCGTCAAAATTTTACGTACATAATCTAAATCTCTCACTTCCCAATGTCATAGAAACATGAATTTTGGCACAAGCATAGATTATCTCCAAAATAGGAAAAGTAATTGGGTCCCAACTTGATTATTCAATTCTATGCGCAAAAGAATTAGCGTCCAAATTTTACGTGCGGAATGTAATTTTCTCACTTTCCGGTGTCATAGAAACGTGAAATTTGGCACGAGCATTGATTATGTCATAAATAAGAAAAGTTAATGGGTCCCAACTCGATTATTAAATTCTATGCGCAAAAGAATTAGCGTCGAAATTTTATGTGCGGAATGTAATTTTTTCACTTTCCGGTGTCATAGAAACGTGAAATTTGGCACGAGCATTGATTATGTCATAAATAGAAAAAGTTCATAGGTCCCAACTCGATTATTCAATTCTAGCGCAAAAGAATTGGCGTCGAAATTTTTTGTACGGAATGTAATTTTTTAAATTTCCAGTGTCCTAAAAACGGGAAATTTGGCACGAGCATTGATTATGTCATAAATAGTAAAAGCTAATGGGTCCCAACTCGATTATTCAATTCTAGCGCAAAATAATTGGCGTCGAAATTTTACATGCGGAAGGTAATTTTTTCACTTTCTGGTGTCATAGAAACAGGAAATTTGGCACGAGCATTGATTATGTCATAAATAGGAAAAGCTAATGGGTCCCAACTCCATTATTCAATTTTATGCGGAAAAGAATTAGCGTCCAAATTTTACGTGTGGAATGTAATTTTTTCACTTTCCGGTGTCATAGAATCGTGAAATTTGGCATGAGCATTGATTATGTCAAGAATAGGAAAAGTTCATAGGTCCCAACTCAATTATTCAATTCTAGCGCAAAAGAATTAGCGTCCAAATTTTATGTACGGTATGTAATTCTCTCACTTCCTGATGTCATTTTATATAAAGGAAACGTCGCATGGTTACCTCCCGTGGTGTTTTCTGGGTAACGTAGAAAACTTTGCAAAATGGTGAACATATGTTTTCCCTCAGTATCTCTAAAGTAACCACGACTTCATAAGATTTTCCGTGTGAACACCAGATAAACACCAGTACCAAATTAACTCGGGCGAAGCCGGGTATATCAGCTAGTCAATATATATAAAGATGAAAGCCCTCACTAACTCACTGACTGACTCACTCACTGATTGACTCGCCAAAAGTTCTACAACTTCCCGATATCGTAGAAACATGAATTTTGGCACAAGCATAGATTATCTCCAAAATAGGAAAAGTAATTGGGTCCCAACTCGATTATTCAATTCTAGCGCAAAAGAATTGGCGTCGAAATTTAACGTACATAATCTAAATCACTCACTTCCCAATGTCATAGAAACGGGAAATTTGGCACGAGCATTGGTTATGTCATAAATAGGAAAAGTTAATGGGCACCAACTCGATTATTCAATTCTATGCGCAAAAGAATTGGCGTCAAAATTTTACGTACATAATCTAAATCTCTCACTTCCCAATGTCATAGAAACATGAATTTTGGCACAAGCATAGATTATCTCCAAAATAGGAAAAGTAATTGGGTCCCAACTCGATTATTCAATTCTATGCGCAAAAGAATTAGCGTCCAAATTTTACGTGCGGAATGTAATTTTCTCACTTTCCGGTGTCATAGAAACGTGAAATTTGGCACGAGCATTGATTATGTCATAAATAGGAAAAGCTAATGGGTCCCAACTCGATTATTCAATTCTATGCGCAAAAGAATTAGCGTCCAAATTTTACGTACGGAATCTAATTTTCTCACATTCGGGTGTCATAGAAACGGGAAATTTGCACAAGCATTGATTATGTCATAAATAGGAAAAGCTAATGGGTCCCAACTCGATTATTAAATTCTAGCGCAAAAGAATTGGCGTCGAAATTTTACGTGCAGAATGTAATTTTTTCACTTTCCGGTGTAATAGAAACAGGAAATTTGGCACGAGCATTGATTATGTCATAAAGAGGAAAAGCTAATGGGTCCCAACTCCATTATTCAATTCTAGCGCAAAAGAATTTGCGTCCCAATTTTACGTACGGAATGTAATTTTCTCACTTTCCGGTGTCATAGAAACATGAAATTTGGCAGGAGCATTGATTATGTCATAAATAGGAAAAGCTAATGGGTCCCACCTCGATTGTTCAATTCTAAGTGCAAAAGAATTAGCGTCCACATTTTACGTATGGAATCTAATTCTTTCACTTCCTGATGTCATTTTATATAAAGGAAACATAGTTACCTCCCGTGGTGTTTTCTGGGTAACGCACAGAACTATGCAAAATGGTGAACATATGTTTTTCCTCAGTATCTCTAAAGTAACCACGACTTCATAAGATTTTCCGTGTGAACACCAGATAAACACCAGTACCAAATTAACTCGGGCGAAGCCGGGTATATCAGCTAGTCAATATATATAAAGATGAAAGCCCTCACTGACTCACTGACTGACTCACTCACTGATTGACTCGCCAAAAGTTCTACAACTTCCCGATGTCGTAGAAACATGAATTTTGGCACAAGCATAGATTATCTCCAAAATAGGAAAAGTAATTGGGTCCCAACTCGATTATTCAATTCTAGCGCAAAAGAATTGGCGTCGAAATTTAACGTACATAATCTAAATCACTCACTTCCCAATGTCATAGAAACGGGTAATTTGGCATGAGCATTGATTATGTCATAAATAGGAAAAGCTAATGGGTCCCAACTCGATTATTCAATTCTATGCGCAAAAGAATTAGCGTCCAAATTTTACGTGTGGAATGTAATTTTTTCACTTTCTGGTGTCATAGAAACGTGAAATTTCGCACGAGCATTGATTATGTCATAAATAGGAAAAGTTCATAGGTCCCAACTCGATTATTCAATTCTAGCGCAAAAGAATTGGCGTCAAAATTTTTTGTACGGAATGTAATTTTTTCACTTTCCGGTGTCATAGAAACGGGAAATTTGGCACGAGCATTGATTATGTCATACATAGGAAAAGCTAATGGGTCCCAATTCAATTATTCAATTCTATGCGCAAAAGAATTAGCGTCCAAATTTAACGTACGGAATGTAATTTCTTCCCTTTCCGGTGTCATAGAAACAAGAAATTTGGCACGAGCATTGATTATGTCATAAATAGGAAAAGCTAATGGGTCCCAACTCCATTATTCAATTCTATGCGCAAAAGAATTAGCGTCCAAATTTTACGTGCGGAATGTAATTTTTTCACTTTCCGGTGTCATAGAAACGTGAAATTTGGCACGAGCATTGATTATGTCAAACATAGGTAAAGCTAATGGGTCCCAAGGTGATTATTAAATTCTAGCGCAAAAGAATTGGCGTCGAAATTTTACGTGCGGAATGTAATTTTTTCACTTTCCGGTGTCATAGAAAAGGGAAATTTGGCACGAGCATTGATTATGTCATAAATAGGAAAGCTAATGGGTCCCAACTCCATTATTCAATTCTATGCGCAAAAGAATTAGCGTCCAAATTTTACGTGCGGAATGTAGTTTTCTCACTTTCCGGTGTCATAGAAACAGGAAATTTGGCACGAGCATTGATTATGCCATAAATAGGAAAAGCTAATGGGTCCCAACTCCATTATTCAATTCTATGCGCAAAAGAATTAGCGTCCAAATTTTACGTACGGAATGTAATTTTTTCACTTTCCGGTGTCATAGAAACATGAAATTTGGCACAAGCATTGATTATGTCATAAATAGGAAACGCTAATGGGTCCCAACTCGATTATTCAATTGTAGCGCAAAAGAATTGGCGTCAAAATTTTACGTGCGGAATGTAATTTTTTCACTTTCCGGTGTCATAGAAACGGGAAATTTGGGACGAGCATTGATTATGTCATAAATAGGAAAAGCTAATGGGTCCCAACTCCATTATTCAGTTCTATGCGCAAAAGAATGTGTCCAAATTTTACGTATGTAATCTAATTCTCTCACTTCCTGATGTCATTTTATATAAAGTAAACGTCGCATGGTTACCTCCCCGTGGTATTTCCTGGGTAACGCAGAGAACTATGCAAAACGGTGAACATATTTTTTTTCCTCAGTATCTCTAAAGTAACCACGACTTCATAAGCTTTTCCGTGTGAACACCAGATAAACACCAGTACCAAATTAACTCGGGCGAAGCTGGGTATATCAGCTAGTCTATATATATAAAGCTGAAAGCCCTCACTGACTGACTCACTGACTGACTCACTGACTGACTCACCAAAAGTTCTCCAACTTCCCGATATCGTAGAAACATGAATTTTGGCACAAGCATAGATTATCTCCAAAATAGGAAAAGAAATTGGGTCCCAACTCGATTATTCAATTCTAGCGCAAAAGAATTGGCGTCGAAATTTTACGTACATAATCTAAATCTGTCACTTCCCAATGCCTTAGAAACTTAAAATTTGGCACGGGCATTGATTATGACATAAATAGGAAAAGTTAATGGGTCCCAACTCGATTATTCAATTCTATGCGCAAAAGAATTAGCGTCCAAATTTTACGTACGGAATGTAATTTCTTCCCTTTCCGGTGTCATAGAAACAGAAAATTGGCATGAGCATTGATTATGTCATAGATAAGAAAAGCTAATGGGTCCCAACTCCATTATTCAATTCTAACGCAAAAGAATTGGCGTTGAAATTTTACGTACGGAATGTAATTTTTTAAATTTCCAGTGTCCTAAAAACGGGAAATTTGGCACGAGCATTGATTATGTCATAAATAGTAAAAGCTAATGGGTCCCAACTCGATTATTTAATTCTAGCGCAAAAGAATTGGCGTCAAAATTTTACGTGCGGAATGTAATTTCTTCACTTTCCGGTGTCATAGAAATGTAAAATTTGGCATGAGCATTGATTATGTCATAAATAGGAAAAGCTAATGGGTCCCAACTCGATTATTCAATTCTATGCGCAAAAGAATTGGCGTCAAAATTTTACGTACGGAAGGTAATTTTTTCACTTTCTGGTGTCATAGAAACGGGAAATTTGGCACGAGCATTGATTATGTCATAAATAGGAAAAGCTAATGGGTCCCAACTCCATTATTCAATTTTATGCGCAAAAGAATTAGCGTCCAAATTTTACGTGTGGAATGTAATTTTTTCACTTTCCGGTGTCATAGAATCGTGAAATTTGGCATGAGCATTGATTATGTCAAAAATAGGAAAAGTTCATAGGTCCCAACTCAATTATTCAATTCTAGCGCAAAAGAATTAGCGTCCAAATTTTACGTACGGAATGTAATTTTCTCACTTTCCGGTGTCATAGAAACATGAAATTTGGCAGGAGCATTGATTATGTCATAAATAGGAAAAGCTAATGGGTCCTACCTCGATTGTTCAATTCTAAGCGCAAAAGAATTAGCGTCCACATTTTATGTATGGAATCTAATTCTCTCACTTCCTGATGTCATTTTATATAAAGGAAACGTCGCATGGTTACCTCCCGTGGTGTTTTCTGGGTAACGCAGAGAACTATGCAAAATGGTGAACATATGTTTTTCCTCAGTATCTCTAAAGTAACCACGACTTCATAAGATTTTCCGTGTGAACACCAGATAAACACCAGTACCAAATTAACTCAGGCAAAGACGGGTATATCAGCTAGTCTGTATATATAAAGATGAAAGCCCTCACTGACTGACTCACTCACTGATTGACTCGCCAAATGTTCTACAACTTCCCGATGTCGTAGAAACATGAATTTTGGCACGAGCATAGATTATCTCCAAAATAGGAAAAGTAATTGGGTCCCAACTCGATTATTCAATTCTAGCGCAAAAGAAGTGGCGTCGAAATTTAACGTACATAATCTAAATCACTCACTTCCCAATGTCATAGAAATGGGAAATTTGGCACGAGCATTGATTATGTCATAGATAGGAAAAGTTAATGGGTCCCAACTCGATTATTCAATTCTGTGCGCAAAAGAATTGGCGTCAAAATTTTACGTACATAATCTAAATCTCTCACTTCCCAATGTCATAGAAATGTGAAATTTGGCAGGAGCATTGATTATGTCATAAAAAGGAAAAGTGAATGGGTCCCAACTCGATTATTCAATTCTATGCACAAAAGAATTAGCGTCCAAATTTTACGTGCGGAATGTAATTTTCTCACTTTCCGGTGTCATAGAAACGTGAAATTTGGCACGAGCATTGATTATGTCATAAATACGAAAAGCAAATGAGTCCCAACTCGATTATTCAATTTTTGCGCAAAAGAATTGGCATCAAAATTTTACGCGCGAAATGTAATTTTCTCACTTTCCGGTGTCATAGAAACGGGAAATTTGGCACGAGCATTGATTATGTCATAAATAGGAAAAGCTAATGGGTCCCAACTCCATTATTCAATTCTATGCGCAAAAGAATTAGCGTCCAAATTTTACGTACGGAATGTAATTTTCTCACTTTCTGGTGTCATAGAAACATGAAATTTGGCACGAGCATTGATTATGTCATAAAAAGAAAAGTTAATAGGTCCCAACTTGATTATTTAATTTTAGCGCAAAAGAATTGGCGTTGAAATTGTACGTGCGGAATGAAATTTCTTCACTTTCCGGTGTCATGGAAACAGGAAATTTGGCACGAGCATTGATTATGTCATAAATAGGAAAAGCTAATGGGTCCCAACTCCATTATTCAGTTCTATGCGCAAAAGAATTAGCGTCCAAATTTTACGTACGGAATCTAATTTTCTCACATTCCGGTGTCATAGAAACGGGAAATTTGCATAAGCATTGATTATGTCATAAATAGGAAAAGCTAATGGGTCCCAACTCGATTATTAAATTCTAGTGCAAAAGAATTGGCGTCGAAATTTTACGTGCGGAATGTAATTTTCTCACTTTCCGGTGTAATAGAAACAGGAAATTTGGCACGAGCATTGATTATGTCATACATAGGAAAGCTAATGGGTCCCAACTCCATTATTCAATTTTATGCGCAAAAGAATTAGCGTCCAAATTTTACATGTGGAATGTAATTTTTTCACTTTCCGGTGTCATAGAATCTTGAAATTTGGCATGAGCATTGATTATGTCAAAAATAGGAAAAGTTCATAGGTCCCAACTCAATTATTCAATTCTAGCGCAAAAGAATTAGCGTCCAAATTTTACGTACGGAATGTAATTTTCTCACTTTCCGGTGTCATAGAAACATGAAATTTGGCAGGAGCATTGATTATGTCATAAATAGGAAAAGCTAATGGGTCCTACCTCGATTATTCAATTCTAGCGCAAAAGGATTGGCGTCAAAATTTTACGTGCGGAATGTAATTTTCTCACTTTCCGGTGTAATAGAAACAGGAAATTTGGCACGAGCATTGATTATGTCATAAAGAGGAAAAGCTAATGGGTCCCAACTCCATTATTCAATTCTAGCGCAAAAGAATTAGCGTCCAAATTTTACGTACGGAATGTAATTTTCTCACTTTCCGGTGTCATAGAAACATGAAATTTGGCAGGAGCATTGATTATGTCATAAATAGGAAAAGCTAATGGGTCCCACCTCGATTGTTGAATTCTAAGCGCAAAAGAATTAGCGTCCACATTTTACAAATGCAATCTAATTCTCTCACTTCCTGATGTCATTTTATATAAAGGAAACGTCGCATGGTTACCTCCCATGGTGTTTTCTGGGTAACGCAGAGAACTATGCAAAATGGTGAACATATGTTTTTCCTCAGTATCTCTAAAGTAACCACGACTTCATAAGATTTTCCGTGTGAACACCAGATAAACACCAGTACCAAATTAACTCGGGTGAAGCCGGGTATATCAGCTAGTCTATATATATAAAGCTGAAAGTCCTCACTGACTCACTGACTGACTCACTCACTGATTGACTCGCCTAATGTTCTACAACTTCCCGATGTCGTAGAAACATGAATTTTGGCACAAGCATAGATTATCTCCAAAATAGGAAAAGTAATTGGGTCCCAACTCGATTATTCAATTCTAGCGCAAAAGAATTGGCGTCGAAATTTAACGTACATAATCTAAATCACTCACTTCCCAATGTCATAGAAACGGGAAATTTGGCACGAGCATTGATTATGTCATAAATAGGAAAAGTTAATGGGTCCCAACTCGATTATTCAATTCTATGCGCAAAAGAATTGGCGTCAAAATTTTACGTACATAATCTAAATCTCTCACTTCCCAATGTCATAGAAATGTGAAATTTGGCAGGAGCATTGATTATGTCATAAAAAAGGAAAGGTGAATGGGTCCCAACTCGATTATTCAATTCTATGCGCATAAGAATTAGCGTCCAAATTTTACGTGCGGAATGTAATTTTTTCACTTTCCCGTGTCATAGAAATGGGAAATTTGGCACAAGCATTGATTATGTCATAAATTGGAAACGCTAATGAGTCACAACTCGATTATTCAATTATATGCGCAAAACAATTAGAGTCCAAATTTTACGTGAGGAATGTAATTTTCTCACTTTCCGGTGTCATAGAAACAGGAAACTTGGCACGAGCATTGATTGTGTCATAAATAGGAAAAGCTAATAGGTCCAAACTCGATTATTCAATTCTATGCGCAAAAGAATTGGCGTCGAAATTTTACGTGCCAAATGTAATTTTCTCACTTTCCGGTGTCATAGAAATGTGAAATTTGGCACGAGCATTGATTATGTCATAAATAGGCAGAGCTAATGGGTCCCAACTCAATTATTCAATTCTATGCGCAAAAGAATTAGCGTCCAAATTTTACGTACGGAATCTAATTTTCTCACTTGCCGGTGTCATAGAAACATGAAATTTGGCACAAGCATTGATTATGTCATAAATAGGAAAAGTTCATAGGTCCCAACTCGATTATTCAATTCTAGCACAAAAGAATTGGCATCGAAATTTTACGTGTGGAATGTAATTTTTTCACTTTCCCGTGTCATAGAAATGGGAAATTTGGCACGAGCATTGATTATGTCATAAATAGGAAACGCTAATGAGTCCCAACTCGGAAATTTAATTCTATGCGCAAAAGAATTAGCGTCCAAATTTTACGTGCGGAATGTAATTTTCTCACTTTCCGGTGTCATACAAACAGGAAATTTGGCACGAGCATTGATTATGTCATAAATAGGAAAAGCTAATGGGTCCCAACTGCATTATTCAATTCTATGCGCAAAAGAATTAGCGTCCAAATTTTACGTGCGGAATGTAATTTTCTCACTTTCCGGTGCCGTAGAAATGGGAAATTTGGCACGAGTATTGATTATGTCATAAATTGGAAAAGCTAATGGGTTCCAACTCGATTATTCAATTCTATGCGCAAAAGAATTAGCGTCCAAATTTTACGTACGGAATCTAATTTTCTCACTTTCTGGTGTCATACAAACAGGAAATTTGGCACGAGCATTGATTATGTCATAAATAGGAAAAGTTCATAGGTCCCAACTCGATTATTCATTTCTAGCACAAAATAATTGGCGTCGAAATTTTACGTGCGGAATGCAATTTTTTGACTTTCCCGTGTCATAGACATGGGAAATTTGGCGCGAGCATTGATTATGTCATAAATAGTAAACGCTAATGAGTCCCAACTCGATTATTCAATTCTATGTGCAAAAGAATTAGCGTCCAAATTTTACGTGCGGAATATAATTTTCTCACTTTCCGGTGTCGTAGAAACGGGAAATTTGGCATGAGCATTGATTATGTCATTAATTCAAAAAGCTAATGGGTCCCAACTCGATTATTCAATTCTATGCGCAAAAGAATTAGCGTCCAAATTTTACGTACGGAATCTAATTTTCTCACTTTCCGGTGTCGTAGAAGCGGGAAATTTGGCACGAGCATTGATTATGTCATAAATAGGAAAAGCTAATGGGTCCCAACTCCATTATTCAATTCTATGCGCAAAAGAATTAGTGTCCAAATTTTATGTACGGAATCTAATTTTCTCACTTTCCGGTGTCATAGAAACATGAAATTTGGCACGAGCATTGATTATGTCATAAATAGAAAAAGTTCATCGGTTCCAACTTGATTATTCAATTCTAGCACAAAAGAATTGGCATCGAAATTTTACGTGCAGAATGTAATTTTTTCACTTTCCCGTGTCATAGAAATGGGAAATTTGGCACGAGCATTGATTATGTCATAAATAGGAAACGCTAATGAGTCCCAACTTGATTATTCAATTCTATGCGCAAAAGAATTAGCGTCCAAATTTTACGTGCGGAATGTAATTTTCTCACTTTCCGGTGTCATAGAAACAAGAAATTTGGCATGAGCATTGATTGTGTCATAAATAGGAAAAGCTAATGGGTCCAAACTCGATTATTCAATTCTATGCGCAAAAGAATTGGTGTCGAAATTTTACGTGCCGAATGTAATTTTCTCACTTTCCGGTGTCATAGAAATGTGAAATTTGGCACGAGCATTGATTACGTCATAAATAGGAAAAGCTAATGGGTCCCAACTCCATTATTCAATTCTAGCGCAAAAGAATTAGCATCCAAATTTTACGTGCGGAATGTAATTTTCTCACTTTCCGGTGTCATAGAAACGGGAAATTTGGCACGAGCATTGATTATGTCATAAATAGGAAAAGCTAATGGGTCCCACCTCGATTATTGAATTCTATGCGCAAAAGAGTTAGCGTCCAAATTTTACGTGCGGAATGTAATTTTCTCACTTCCCGGTGTCATAGAAACGGGAAATTTGGCACGAGCATTGATTATGTCATAAATAGGAAAAGCTAATGGGTCCCAACTCAATTATTCAATTCTATGCGCAAAAGAATTAGCGTCGAAATTTTACGTACATAATCTAAATCTCTCACTTCCCAATGTCATAGAAACATGAAATTTGGTACAGGCATTGATTATGTCATAAATATGAAAAGTGAATGGGTCCGAACTCGATTATTCAATTCTAAGCGCAAAAGAATTAGTGTCCAAATTTTATGTACGTAATCTAATTCTCCCACTTCCTGATGTCATTTTATATAAAGGAAACGTCGCATGGTTACCTCCACGTGGTGTTTCCTGGTAACGCAGAGAACTATGCAAAATGGTGAATATATGTTTTTCCTCAGTATCTCTAAAGTAACCACGACTTCATAAGATTTTCCGTGTGAACACCAGATAAACACCAGTACCAAATTAACTCGGGCGAAGCCGGGTATATCAGCTAGTCTCTAAGTGAAATATAGCCATATACTTAGAGCAATGCGTTGCAGCGTTTACAAAATAAGGCCTTTCTCAAGCTAACAATGTAAACTGAAAACTGTCATATATATAACTCTTAGACTTACCATGTGAGGCTGATCGCACGGGAGTATGGCGCCGGACGCCCATCAACAATCGCCAGACGCCAATCAAATGACGTCTGCGTAATGCTCATGGCTTTCGATAGTTACGCACCTACTGCGCATGTTTGGTTTCCGTGGAACGCAGATGCGTGCCAACATCCGGACGTATGCGTCCAGTGCCATCTAACCTCTCACGTATAGCAATAAAGTTATCCTTGTTTTGTATAGTAAAACGGAGCAGTTTTAAAATGGATCTCTATACCGCAACTAAGCATAGATAAACCCATCCACTCTTTATGAATATTAAAAAGCCTCCAATAAAAATAAATATAAACCAATATTATCGGATCTATAAATATATATAAAAAATATATAATTCATAAGCGATTTTTGTAAAAGAAAATAATATGAAAAATAACTTAAATAATAGAGATGAGTGAGTATGCTTGCTAAGGCTAACTACTCGAGCGAGTAGTGCCTTAGTCGAGTATCTGCCTGCTCGTCTCTAAAGATTCATGTGCCGTTTCTCTTAATTCTCTTGAACTGCCCAAACGGAATATTCGTTCTCCAGATTTTCTTATGGCAGCTTGAAAAATTAAGAAAACTATTACAGTCTGTAGGTTTAAAATATGTTTTAGTAGAAATATTACCATTAAAAGACGAAATTACCAGATCTAAAAAGACAATTTCTGTTACACTAATATGGTTCTCAAACATTAAGTTAAATTCGTTTCTGTTAATATTGGTGACTAATAAGGCAGAATGGAGGGGGATAATGACCTCACATGATCTAGACCAGTGATAGGCAACCTTTTGAGCTCGGTGTGCCAAAATTCGCCAAAAAACCAAGCATAACTCGGGTGGTGTCTCACTTCGAGAAAAAATCCATAAATTTGCGATATTTATAGTTTAAATAACAAAAAAAATATATAACTGTATTTAGTAAACCTAAAACACCCATAGCACAGGCCCTCGCCTCTCCCAGCCTCCCCCTCACTCATCTTAGTAATGATCCCCCCCCCAGCAGTGACAGTGCCCCCCCACAGCAGCCCCCAGCGGTGACAGCGCCCCCAGCAGCGGCCCCCCAGCAGCGACAGCGGCCCCCCTAGCAGCGACAGCGGACCCCACAGCAAACCCCCCAGCAGCGACAGTGGCCCCCACAGCGAACCCCAACAGCAGACCCCCCCAGCAGCGACAGTGGACCCCCCAGCGGACCCCGACAGCGGACCCCCTAGCAGTGACAATGCCCCCCATAGCGGACCCTGACAGCGGACCCCCCCCCCAGCAGTGACAGTGGCCCCCACAGCGGACCCCCCAGCAGCGACAATGGCCTCCACAGCGGACCCCCCAGCAGCAACAATAGCCCCCACAGCAGACCCCGACAGTGGACCCCCCAGCAGCGACAGTGGCCCCCACAGCGGACCCCGACAGCGGACCCCCCAGCAGCGACAGTGGACCCCGACAACAGACCCCCCAGCAGCGACAATGCCCCCCACAGCGGACCCCAACAGCGGACCCCCCCAGCAGCGACAGTGGCCCCCACAGCGGACCCTCCAGCAGTGACAATGCCCCCCATAGCGGACCCTGACAGCGGACCCCCCCCCAGCAGTGACAGTGGCCCCCACAGCGGACCCCCCAGCAGCGACAATGGCCTCCACAGCGGACCCCCCAGCAGCGACAATAGCCCCCACAGCAGACCCCGACAGTGGACCCCCCAGCAGCGACAATGCCCCCCACAGCGGACCCCAACAGCGGACCCCCCCAGCAGCAACAGTGGCCCCCACAGCGGACCCTCCAGCAGCGACAATGGCCTTCACAGCAGACCCCCCAGCAGCGACAATGGCCCCCACAGCGGACCCCGACAGTGGACCCCCTAGCAGCGACAGCAGACCCCCCAGCAGCGACAGTGGCCCCCACAGTGGACCCTGACAGCGGACCCCCCAGCAGCGACAGTGGACCCTCTAGCAGCGACAGTGCCCCCCCCAGCAGCGACAGCAGACCCCCCAGCAGCGACAGCGGACCCCTCCTCCAGCAGCGATAGTGGCCCCCCACAGCGGACCCCCCCAGCAGCGACAGCGGACTCCCCCAGCAGCAACAGTGGCCCTCACAGTGGACCCCCCAGCAGCGACAGTGGACCCCCCAGCAGTGACAGTGGAGCCCCCCAGCAGCACCCCCCCAGCAGCCACAGCAGACCCCCCAGCAGTGACAGCGGACCCCCCCAGCAGCAATAGAGGCCCCCCACAGCGGACCCCCCCAGCAGCGACAGCGGCCCCCGAGACCCGCGTACTCACACCATCCACATCCTGAAAGCTCCGCTCCTCCGCTGGCCTCTACGCCCTCCAGCAGCGATGATCTCCGGCGCACACTGTGACGTCAGTGTGTTGCAGGACGCCTTCTCCCCCGGACGCTCCCGCGCAACCAACAGGTAAGAGACGTCGGGGGACGGGGGAAGGAGGTTCCTGGCTGCACACTGACATTACAGTGTGCGCCGGGATCAGTGCTGGTTAGTGAATACCAGCAGGGGAGCTGCGGAGGCCCCTGCTGGTATTCACCAACGGGGTGAACGGCCGACAGCGGCCGCGTGTCAGCGACTATGGCCACGCGTGTCAGTGCTGACACGCGTGTCAAAGGTTCGCCATCACGGATCTAGACTCTATGCTTAAGTAGATGTATTAAGACTCAGTCTATGTTCAGTCTATGATCTATTAGTATACCCAAGTCTTTTTCACATGTGCTGCTTAGCTCAATTCCTCCCATTCTGTATGTGCTTTTTTCATTTTTCTTGCCCACATGTAGTACTTTGCATTTTTCCTTGTTAAAATACCATTCCATTATTCGCTGCCCACTATGCAAGCTTTTCTAGATCTTTTTGAATACTCCCTCTCTTCCCTTGTGTTAGCTAATCCTCCTATCTTTGTGTCATCACCAATTTGATCAGTTTCCCATCAATTCCCTTCTCAAGATCATTTATAAAAATGTTGAACAACACTGGGCCTAGGACAGAGCCTTGTGGTACCCCACTTGATACATTCTTCCACTTGGATGTTCAGCCATTTATGACCACTCTTTGAGTACGATCACTCAGCCAGTACTGAATCCACCTAACAGTTGCCTTGTCAATCCCATATTTGGTCATTTTTTCAATAAGTATAGTATGAGATACTTTGTCAAATACTTTACTAAGGTTAAGAAAAACTGTATCCACCACATTTCCCTGATTAACCCAGTCAGTGATACTATCATAGAACGAAATTAGATTATTCTGGCATGACTTGTTTGTTACAAACCCATGCTGGCTCTGGTTGATTACTCCATTTTAATCCAAGTACTTGCATACATGCTGTTTAATATTTTGTTCAAAGATCTTTCCCGGTATAGAAGTTAGGCTCACAGGCCTGTAGTTTCCTGAATCCATCTTCTTCCCTTTTTTGAAGATAGGGACAACATTTGCCCTTTTCCAATCTTCTGGGACTTCTCCTGTTCTCCAGGAATTTTCAAAGATTATGGCGAGGGGTTCAGCAATTATCTCCGCTGCTTCCTTTATTATTCTAGGATGAAATTCATCTGGACCTTGAGACTTGAATTCATTTAAGTTAGCTAAGTGTTCCCTCACCATCTCTCTGCTTACAGGTAGCCTGCATTCTTTTATTCCCCCAATAGTACAGGGAAGATCAGTTGATGTTCTATCTGCTTTCTGAGAGAAACCAGATACAAAATATGAATTTAAAGGTTCGGCATTCTCAACATTATTTTTAACCAATTCACCATTTTCATCTTGTAAGCATCCAATAGCATCTTTGACTTTTCTTTTGCTTTCGACATACCCCCCCAAATCCTTTTTTATTGATTTTGGTCTCTGTTGCAAGCCTCAATTCATTATTAGCTTTAGCTTTTCTGACACTTGCCCTACAGTTTGTGCAGACCCCATTATATTCTTCTTTAGATATTTCCCCCTGTTTCCATTTGATAAACATATTTTTCTTTGTTTTTAACATGTGTGCAAGTTCTGCGTTCATCCATCCTGGTTTCTTCAAATGCTTCCCATTCTTCCTTCTTTTAGGGATTGTGCTTTGAGAATCTAATTTTGGAATATTTCCCAACCTTCTTGGGCATTTCTGTCCTTAAGAACATCCAGCCATTGGATTCTTCCTACCCCCTTTCTGTGTTCATTGAAACCTGCCTTTTTGAAATCTGACCCATCAGTTGAAACGTATATGAAGCTTGTTAAAAATGACATAAGTCAACTGAGAAGAAAGGAGTATAGGAGACAGCATAAATTCTATCTAACTAAGGGAGAGAAAGGGGCACTAAATGCTTTGAGGGCGGATAGCTCTGTTACCGTAAAGCCTGAGGATAAGGGGGGAGCGGTGGTCCTGATGGACACTGCACACAATATAGAAAGGAAATTCTAAACCAACTGAGTGACACTAAGGTTTATGATTTATTGAGGAGGGATCCCACAGAGCAGTATTTGACCCAACTAAAGTTGATGGTAGGAAGAGGCACTGGTGGGTACGGTTGACCAAGCCTTGGCGGATTGACTATGTATTAAACACCCAGAGGTTTCATGCATTTATATATAACCCAAAATACACAGAAAATCCTCCTGGCAGGCCGATAATATCCAGCAGAGGCCCCATCTTTAACAATCCATCCAGATTTTTGGACCGTGTGCCTTAGGCACGATCCTATATAAAAGATACAAGCGATTTTCTGGTTAAACTTGGGCAAGTTGAGAGTAATATAATTTTGGTGACTTTGGTGCTTAGAGGTGTTGCGTGGGTGTATCATTGGATCCCATCGATCCAATTCTTCCATTCAATTTACCCTGGCTCTGTTGGAGTTTATTTTGCATTATAATTACTTTGTTTTTGAGAACGTATTTTACAGACAGTGTCAGGGTACCACGATGGGGTCCAATGTGGCCCCCACGTATGCTAATATATTTATGGATTATGTGGAGATAAATAAAATCTACACATCTGAACTGGTGTTTCATAGACGACATTTTTATGTTACGGAACACTACCATTGAGGAACTGAATGTCTTCTATGATGCGATAAATAATCTGATGCCACAGTTGAAATTTACAATGTCAGTAAATCCAGTATTTGGACGTGATGGTAATTAAAACTGAAACAGGGTTTGAAACAGATTTGTTTTGCAAAACAGCGGATCATAATAATCTGCTCCTCTATAGCAGCTGTCACCCCAGGAAAACTTTGCCCTGGAGTCAGCTGGTCAGAGTACGCAGAATCATACGTGATGAAGACTTAGATTTACGTCTAAATCAGATGTGTAACAAATTTCTAGATAGGGGTTATCCCCCTGATCTGGTTTTGTCTGCATCAGATAGAGCACAATCCTTGAATTGGACGGATTTACATAGTAACAGTATCGAGACCACGATGGAAATTAAATCCAGAATAATCAGTCACAAAAGTACGATTTGGACGCATAAAAATGAACTCCCCATTCCAAAGGAACTTTGCAGAGAGAGGAGTGATCAGTCAACTAAGGTTTAGAGTGATACACCACGTTCATGATATATGACATTATGGACGTTATATTGACATTGTTTTTAATTTTTTTTTTGTATTTCCGCATTTAGATTGTGCACTGATGGTTGGCACATGAGGACAGTTAAAGCCGTTACATAGGATTCTGTGAAGGACGCTATGACTTTGTGGGAGAACTTGGGATGTGGAATTGAGATGCACATGATAGATATTGCATATGGATCCATTTATTTGATTAATAAAGGCATTTTGAAATTATCTATGGGTTCTTTTGTGATGTATCATGATGAACTATCTTTATTCTTCTAAATATACCACAAGTGACAGGAGGGTGAAATCACATAAAAACTCGTAACTATAACTATGAATGCATAACTAGCACTATTTGCATCAGGTGGTTTCGATTGTGACCATGGTGTGAATATGGGAGATAGACATGATTCTGCAGCGGTACAGAGATATTGCTATACACACTATTGAGTCACAGGGAGTGTGATATATGTGTAGAGAATTCCCTGTTGGAGTGAAGTAATAAAAGGATATGAAGTACATTAGGATGATATCCATGAGCGATTTCTGACATGTCCACGCATGTGCTAGGCAGCTGACAAGCAGGAGAGATGAGGTCTCGAGAGATCCGGGAATCCTGCGCATGTGCTGTAAAAACATACAGTCACAGGCAGGCAGAACATTGCGCGAGAACTGGAGTTTCTCACGCATGCACAGAGGAGAAACCCGGGCGCCAGCAATGTGGAGCTCCGGTGGAACCATAGAGGATCGAGCGGCTATCACTCACGAGGAGGAATAAGGTATGACACACATGTAAAATTTTAATGATTGGTTAATGGTGATTGGTCAATGGCTTATATAAATTAATGACAATGGTAGTATATGTTAAACTGGCTTGAGAAAGACCCATGTGAGGGGTTGAAATGGCCGTCGCTGTTATGACCACGGAAGATAAATAAATGGACGTGATGGGAACAGATGTGTGGCCCTGAAACATCTTACACCTTTGATGCTGCTGTCTTGTGCTGATTACTTGTGGATTTGATTGGGATTGGGGTCCTACCTAGAGATGAGCGAGCACCAAAATGCTCGGGTGCTCGTTACTCGGGACGAAATTTTCGCAATGCTCGAGGGTTCGTTTCGAGTAATGAACCCCATTGAAGTCAATGGGCGACTCGAGCATTTTTGTATATCGCCGATGCTCGCTAAGGTTTTCATTTGTGAAAATCTGGGCAATTCAAGAAAGTGATGGGAACGACACAGCAACGGATAGGGCAGGCGAGGGGCAACATGTTGGGCTGCATCTCAAGTTCACAGGTCCCACTATTAAGCCACAATAGCGGCAAGAGTGGGCCCCCTCCAACAACTTTTACTTCTGAAAAGCCCTCATTAGCAATGGATACCTTAGCTAAGCACCACACTACCTCCAACAAAGCACAATCACTGCCTGCATGACACTCCGCTGCCACTTCTCCTGGGTTACATGCTGACCAACTACCGCCCCCACGACCCAGTGTCCACAGCGCACACCAAACTGTCCCTGCCCAGCCTTCAGCTGCCCTCATGCCATGCCACCCTCATGTCTATTTATAAGTGTGTCTGCCATGAGGAGGAACCGCAGGCACACACTGCAGAGGGTTGGCAAGGCTAGGCAGCGACCGTCTTTAAAAGGGGCGGGGCGATAGCCCACAATGCTGTACAGAAGCAATGAGAAATATAATCCTGTGCCACCGCCATCAGGAGCTGCACACGTGGGCATAGCAATGGGGAACCTATGTGCCACACACTATTCATTCTGTCAAGGTGTCTGCATGCCCCAGTCAGACCGGGGTTTTTTTATAAATAGTCACAGGCAGGTACAACTCCGCAATGGGAATTCCGTGTGCACCCACAGCATGGGTGGCTCCCTGGAACCCACCGGCTGTACATTAATGTATCCCATTGCAGTGCCCTGGACAGCAGAGCCAACGTCAGATGAAATGCATGTGGGCTTTGGCCCACACTGCATGCCCCAGTCAGACTGGGGTTCTTTAGAAGTGGACACATGTAGTTACAACTCCGTGTGGACCCACAGCATGGGTGGCTCCCTGGAACCCACCGGCGGTACATAAAAATATCCCATTGCATTGCCCATCACAGCTGAGGTAATAATGTCATGTTTATTGCAGGTGGGCTTTGGCCCACACTGCATGCCCCAGTCAGACTGGGGTTCTTTAAAAGTGGACACAGATGCATTTACAACTCCCTGTGGACCCACAGCATGGGTGGGTGCCAGGAAGCCACCGGCGGTACATAAAAATATCCCATTGCATTGCCCATCACAGCTGAGGTAATAATGTCATGTTTAATGCAGGTGGGCTTCGGCCCACACTGCATGCCCCAGTCAGACTGGGGTTCTTTAGAAGTGGACACAGATGCATTTACAACTCCCTGTGGACCCACAGCATGGGTGGCTCCCTGGAACCCACCGGCGGTACATAAATACATCCCATTGCAGTGCCCAACATAGCTGATGTAACGTCAGCTGTAATGCAGGTGGGCTAAAAATTAATTTGATTACACTGTAGGCGAGGGCCCCCCAAAATTGGTGTATCAACAGTACTAATGTACCTCTGAAAAATTGCCCATGCCCAACCAAGAGGGCAGGTGAAACCCATTAATCGCTTTGGTTAATGTGGCTTAATTGGTAACTAGGCCAGGAGGCAGCCCAGTTAAAATAAAAATTGGTTGAGGTGAAAGTTTCAACGCTTTAATGAGCATTGAAACGTATAAAAATTATTTAGAAAAATTATATGACTGAGCCTTGTGGGCCTAAGAAAAATTGCCCGTTCTGCGTGATTATGTGAGGTTTCAGGAGGAGGAGCAGGAGGAGGAGGAGGAATATTAGACACAGATTGATGAAGCGAAAAGGTCCCCGTTTTTGATGGGGATACAGAACGATGCTTCCATCCGCGGGTGCAGCCTACGTATTGCTTAGGTATCGCTGCTGTCCGCTGGTGGAGAAGAGAAGTCTGGGGAAATCCAGGCTTTGTTCATCTTGATGAGTGTTAGCCTGTCAGCACTGTCGGTTGACAGGCGGGTACGCTTATCTGTGATGATTCCCCCAGCCGCACTAAACACCCTCTCTGACAAGACGCTAGCCGCAGGACAAGCAAGCACCTCCAGGGCATACAGCGCGAGTTCAGGCCACGTGTCCAGCTTCGACACCCAGTAGTTGTAGGTGGCAGAGGCGTCACGGAGGTTGGTCGTGCGATCGGCTACGTACTCCCTCACCATCCTTTTACAGTGCTCCCGCCGACTCAGCCGTGACTGGGGAGCGGTGACACAGTCTTGCTGGGGAGCCATAAAGCAGTCAAGGGCCTTAAAGAGTGTTGCCCTGCCTGTGCTGTACATGCTGCCTGATCTCCGCGCCTCCCCTGCTACCTGGCCCTTGGAACTGCGCCTTCGGCCACTAGCGCTGCCGTATGGGAATTTTACCATCAGTTTGTCCGCCAGGGTCCTGTGGTATAGCAACACTCTCGAACCCCTTTCCTCTTCGGGTATGAGAGTGGAAAGGTTCTCCTTATGCCGTGGGTCGAGCAGTGTGTACACCCAGTAATCCGTAGTGGCCAGAATGCGTGTAACGCGAGGGTCACGAGAAAGGCATCCTAACATGAAGTCAGCCATGTGTGCCAGGGTACCTGTACGCAACACATGACTGTCCTCACTAGGAAGATCACTTTCAGGATCCTCCTCCTCCTCAGGCCATACACGCTGAAAGGATGACAGGTCAGCAGCATGTGTACCCTCACCAGTGGGCCAAGCTGTCTCTTCCCCCTCCTCCTCATCTTCCTCCTCCTCCTCCTCACCGCGCTGAGATATAGACAGGAGGGTGCTCTGACTATCCAGCGACATACTGTCTTCCCCCGGCTCTGTTTCCGAGCGCAAAGCATCTGCCTTTATGCTTTGCAGGGAACTTCTCAAGAGGCATAGCAGAGGAATGGTGACGCTAATGATTGCAGCATCGCCGCTCACCACCTGGGTAGACTCCTCAAAGTTTCCAAGGACCTGGCAGATGTCTGCCAACCAGGCCCACTCTTCTGAAAATAATTGAGGAGGCTGACTCCCACTGCGCCGCCCATGTTGGAGTTGGTATTCCACTATAGCTCTACGCTGCTCATAGAGCCTGGCCAACATGTGGGGCGTAGAGTTCCACCATGTGGGCACGTCGCACAGCAGTCGGTGCACTGGCAGATTAAACCGATGTTGCAGGGTGCGCAGGGTGGCAGCGTCCGTGTGGGACTTGCGGAAATGTGCGCAGATCCGGCGCACCTTTCCGAGCAGGTCTGACAAGCGTGGGTAGCTTTTCAGAAAGCGCTGAACCACCAAATTAAAGACGTGGGCCAGGCATGGCACGTGCGTGAGGCTGCCGAGCTGCAGAGCCGCCACCAGGTTACGGCCGTTGTCACACACGACCATGCCCGGTTGGAGGCTCAGTGGCGCAAGCCAGCGGTCGGTCTGCTCTGTCAGACCCTGCAGCAGTTCGTGGGCCGTGTGCCTCTTATCTCCTAAGCTGAGTAGTTTCAGCACGGCCTGCTGACGCTTGCCCACCGCTGTGCTGCCACGCCGCGTGACACCGACTGCTGGCGACGTGCTGCTGCTGCTGACACATCTTGATTGCGAGACAGAGGTTGCGTTGGAGGAGGAGGAGGAGGAGGGTGGTTTAGTGGAGGAAGCATACACCGCCGCAGATACCACCACCGAGCTGGGGCACGCAATTCTGGGGGTGGGTAGGACGTGAGCGGTCCCAGGCTCTGACTCTGTCCCAGCCTCCACTAAATTCACCCAATGTGCCGTCAGGGAGATATAGTGGCCCTGCCCGCCTGTGCCTGTCCACGTGTCCGTAGTTAAGTGGACCTTGGCAGTAACCGCGTTGGTGAGGGCGCGTACAATGTTGCGGGAGACGTGGTCGTGCAGGGCTGGGACGGCACATCGGGAAAAATAGTGGCGACTGGGAACTGAGTAGCGCGGGGCCGCCGCCGCCATCATACTTTTGAAGGACTCCGTTTCCACAACCCTATACGGCAGCATCTCCAGGCTGATAAATTTGGCTACGTGCACGTTTAACGCTTGAGCGTGCGGGTGCGTGGCGGCGTACTTGCGCTTGCGCTCAAACACTTGCGCTAGTGACGGCTGGACGGTGCGCTGAGAGACATTGGTGGATGGGGCTGAGGACAGCGGAGGTGAGGGTGTGGGTTCAGGCCAGGAGACGGTAGTGCCTGTGTCCTCAGAGCGGGGTTGGATCTCAGTGGCAGGTTGGGGCACAGGGGGAGAGGCAGCGGTGCAAACCAGGGGCGGTGAACGGCCTTCGTCCCACCTTGTGGGGTGCTTGGCCATCATATGTCTGCGCATGCTGGTGGTGGTGAGGCTGGTGGTGGTGGCTCCCCGGCTGATCTTGGCGCGACAAAGGTTGCACACCACTGTTCGTCGGTCGTCTGCACTCAGTGAAAAACTGCCAGACCTTTGAGCACCTTGGCCTCTGCAGGGTGGCATGGCGCGAGGGGGCGCTTTGGGAAACAGTTGGTGGATTATTTGGTCTGGCCCTGCCTCTACCCCTGGACACCGCACTGCCTCTTGCAACCTGCCCTGCTTCTGCCCTTGCCTCCCCCTCTGAAGACCTGTCCTCAGTAGGCGTAGCAAACCAGGTGGGGTCAGTCACCTCATTGTCCTGTTGCTCTTCCTCAGAATCCTTGGTGCGCTCCTCCCTCGGACTTAATGCCCTTACTACTACCTCACTGATAGACAACTGTGTCTCATCGTCATCGGCCTCCTCACCCACTGAAAGGTCTTGAGACAGTTGCCGGAAGTCCCCAGCCTCATCCCCCGGACCCCGGGAACTTTGCAATGGTTGGGCATCAGTCACGATAAACTCCTCTGGTGTGAGAGGAACCACTGCTGCCCAATCTGAGCAGGGGCCCGAGAACAGTTCCTGGGAGTCTGCCCGCTCCTCAGAATGTCTCGTTTTCATGGAGTGAGGAGGCTGGGAGGAAGGAGGAGCAGCAGCCAGAGAATTCTGAGTTGCAGCAGTGGACGGCGCGGAACTGTGGGTGGACGATAGGTTGCTGGAAGCACTTTCTGCCATCCACGACAGGACCTGCTCACACTGCTCATTTTCTAATAAAGGTCTACCGCGTGGACCCATTAAATGTGCTATGAATGTGGGGACGCCAGAAACGTGCCTCTCTCCTAATCCCGCAGCAGTCGGCTGCGATACACCTGGATCAGGAGCTCGGCCTGTGCCCACACCCGGACTAGGGCCTCCGCGCCCACGTCCTCTAGGCCTACCCCTACCCCTCAGCATGCTGTATTACCAGTAATGCAGAAACAGAACGCTGTAATTAAATGTGCCGCTTATTGGCCTGTGGTTGGAGGCTGACTTCGCTTACGGAACGCCAGGAAATAATTTGGCGCAAGCCTGCTGTAACACTTAGCTGGCTGCGTATGATTTTGTTGTAGAACTACTACACCCAGCAGAGACCCAGAACACTGAGCACAGTGACAGGCAGGCCAAATAGATTTTTTGCCCAATATTTTTTACAAAAGGCCCACTGCGTATATTCAATCAATAATATATGTCTTCTGTCCCTGCCTCCACAATTCTGTCCCTGGAGTGTGTCACAGAACTGCAGAGTGTTGCACTGTTATTAACTGCAACAGAGCGGTGATTTCAGAGCCAGGAAATAATTTGGCGCAAGCCTGCTGTAACATTTAGCTGGCTGCGTATGATTTTGTTGTAGAACTACTACACCCAGCAGAGACCCAGAACACTGAGCACAGTGACAGGCAGGCCAAATAGATTTTTTGCCCAATATTTTTTACAAAAGGCCCACTGCGTATATTCAATCAATAATATATGTCTTCTGTCCCTGCCTCCACAATTCTGTCCCTGGAGTATTACTGCAGGGCGCAATGCTCTGCACGGCCGATATACCAAAAAAAAAAAAATGGGCAACACTGCAAAAAGCAGCCTCCACACTACTGCACACGGTTAGATATGGCCCTAAGAAGGACCGTTGGGGTTCTTGAAGCCTACAATAACTCCTAACACTGTCCCTACAGCAGCTCCAACATGATAGCACTTTCCCTCAGCTATGTCACAACGCATCTGTGGCGAGCCGCGGGAGGGGCCGATTTTTATACTCGGGTGACACCTGATCTCGCCAGCCACTCACTGCAGGGGGGTGGTATAGGGCTTGAACGTCGCAGGGGGAAGTTGTAATGCCTTCCCTGTCTTTCAATTGGCCAGAAAAGCGCGCTAACGTCTCAGAGATGAAAGTGAAAGTAACCCGAACATCGCGTGGTGCTCGTTACGATTAACGAGCATCTCGAACACGCTAATACTCGAACGAGTATCAAGCTCGGACGAGTACGTTCGCTCATCTCTAGTCCTATCCCAATGAAGCGTGCATCTATTACCACTCCATCCATTTGGAAGTCTGGTGAGTGTGATTGACATTCTCCTTGTTGTGAACTCATAGTGGGCCCAGTTATAATAGAGATCCTCATTGTAGGCCCCAGTACTAATAGAAACCCTCATAGTGGCCCCAGTAGTAATACAAACCCTCCTAGTGGCCCCAGTTATAATAAAGTAGTAGGCCACAGAACTTGCAGAGACACTCAGTGGACCCACTACTAAAATACACCCTCATAGTGGCCCCACTCCTAATAGAGACTGTCATAGTGGTCCCAATAATAATACAGATGCTCATAGTAGCCCAAGTAGTAAGTGTTCCCCATAGTATCCCAAGTAGTAAGTATCCTCTATAGTAGCCCACAAAGTGTTCCCCCTAGTAGCCACAGTAGTAAGTGTACTTCCATAGTAGCCCAAGTGCACTTCATAGTATGAGCACTACGTAGTACATACAGTACTAAGCGCACTCCATAGAAGGCCCAGTACTAAGTGCACTCCATAGTAGACTCAGTACTAAGTGCACCCTATGGTTGTCCCAGACTTAGAGAAATCCATAATAAGCCCAGTACTAAGTGCACTCCATAGCAGCCCACAGTAGTAAATGTCCTGCATAGTAGCTCTTGTAGTAAGGGTTCCCTAAAGTAGACAGGGCAGTAAGTGTCACCATGGTAGCCAAAGTAGTATATGTCCCCCATAGTAATAAATAGCCTCCATAGTATCCCAGGTAGTAAGGGTTCAACATAGTAGCCCACAGTAGCCTCTATAGTATTCCCAGGAGTAAGGGTTTCCCATAGTAGGCCACAGTAGTAAATGTCCTGCATATTAGCCCTGTAGTAAATGTCCTGCATAGTAGCCCAAGTAGTAAGTGTCCCCATCGTAGCCACGGTAGTAAATGTCCTACATAGTACCCCACAGTACTAAATGTCCTCCATAGTAGCACCGTTAGTAATTGTCCTCCATACAAGGAATGGTAGAAATTGTCCTCCGTTTTAGCAACGGTAGTAATTGTCCTCAATTATAGACCCAGTAGTAAGTGTGAGCTATATAGGCCACAATAGTATATAGCCAACATAGTAGCCTACAGTAGTAAAAAGCCTCCATAGTAACCCACAGGAGTAAATAGCCTACATAGTAGCCACGGTGTTAAGGGTTAGACATAGTAGCACACAGTAGTAAAAGTCCGCCATAGTAGCCCACAGTAGTAAATAGTCTCTATAGTAGCCCCGGTAGTAAGGGTTTCCTAACGTAGCTATCGGTAGTAAACAGCCTCCATAGTAGATCACAGTAGTAAATATCCTCCATTGTATTCCACATTAGTAAATAGCCTGCATAGTAGCCCTGGTAGTTAGGGTTCCACATAGTTACACTCAGTAGTACATAGCCTACATATTAGCCCCATTAGTAAGGGTTTCTCATAGTAGCCATCAGTAGTAAATGTCCTGCATTATAGCCCACAGTAGTAAATATCCTCCATAGTAAAACACAATAGTAAATTGCCCACATAGTAACCCACAGTAGTAAATGTCCTCCATAGTAGTACCGGTAGTGCTAGGTTGTAATTGTCCTCTATAATATCCCCGGTAGTAAGTGTGAGCCTAAAATAGTAAAAAGCCTACATAGTAGTCACGGTAGTAAGGGTTTCCCATAGTAGTCATTGGTAGTAAATGTCCAGCATAATAGCCCACAGTAGTAAATAATCTCCATAGTAGCCCAGGTAGTAAGGCTTCCACATAGTAGCCCACAGTAGTAAATAGCCTCCATAGTAGCCCCAGTAGTAAGAGATTACTATAGTAATAATCGGTAGTAAATGTCCTGCATGATAGAAAACAATAGTAAATAGCCTCCATAGTAGCCCCGGTAGTAAATAGACTCCATATTTGCTGGAAATGGGTACCTCTATTATTTTCCATGACTTCTGCTACACTATATACGTTTCCACGTCTGCACAAGACTCTCTGGATACGTAACCTGAAAACACCATGCTACTGCATACCAAACAGAACAAAAATAATAAAAACAACTGCATAAAGGAAGCAACCTCTCCATATTAAACTAAACAGAGAGGGGACCTGCCTAACCAGCAAATTAACCATCCTGACAAGGATGAACCTAACCTCGCACCTCAGCCACTGGTTTATCCTATGAAGGATAGGTAAATAACACAGAAAACAAAAATAAATAAATATAAACTGCTGTACTCAGAGAAACCAGCTCCAGGCTTCTTCCTTCTTCCACAGCAACACATACATATATGTATAATTACTTCATTTGTCTTATCTGTAGGTTTGATGTTGGCATTTTTATTTATTTTATTCTACAAGTCACTAGGTTTATGCAAACCAATTTAAATTCCAACACCTCTGGTGTCATCTGTAGGCCCTGAAAGGTTAGTCTGGCTTGCAGTGAGGAAGACTAGTATGTTGACCAGTTGGTCTGGATTGTAACAGGCACATAATCAGTACAAATCAGGTCTCAGCAGTGTTGAACCTTGGGAAAAATCAAACACAATACCTTCTCAGAGTGATAGGGTAGCTCATGGCTCAGGTGTGGATGGTCACAAAGCAGAAAACTTTCTTACAGAAAAGTAAAGTGTAAATCCACCAGCAGCACTGTGGGTTGGCACTGAGCACAATGTCAAAAGGCACACACACCGAACTGGCACAGATGCCAGAAGAAGCAAGATTCTTCATCGAGCGGTTGGTCACAGATTTCAGGACAGTTGTTCTGCAGGTCGACCAAAGTACAATAATGTTCCCTAATAGACAAAAGTGAAAGGTATACCATAATTATTTTACAAAGAAAAAATATAAAAAATGATGGTTGTATGAAAGAGTTGTATGATATGCTGCTGCAAGACCCCTTTAAGGATCTAGTTCTGGTTATCAGGAATTAATAGAGATACATATTTTGGGACATACTGTATGAATTACACATCTTTCGTTGGAATTCTGGAGCAAGTGCCAAAATTGCAACTTTTTGTGGGTTTACCTTAGGCCTCTCCACTGTTTTGAAAAAGTGGGCAGGGCCTAGTATTAAGGAACACGGCAATGTGCAGCCCATCAGACTTATAGTCCAGAAACTTGCGGAAACGAGCTGAAGTAGGTATCAGTCTTACACATACAGTCGCCGCTAGATGTGATAAATTGTATTAAGGCTTGCGCCTCTTAATACATTTGTCACACTTACACCAGCGCAGAGTTTACTTACAGTGGCATATGGAATGCCAGTCTAAGTAGGTTTTTCCCATTGTGTTTTCTTTCCTCGAAAACCATCAGAGGGACCACCTTAAAATTAACTTGTCAACTAAGAAATCTGAATGCATATCGTGCACACCTTGACCTGCAGAAAGTTAGACTCATGAGCTTATTAATTTAATAGTGTGTTTTAACAAAAAAAGGGATAGTCAAGGACTACAAGTTCACAGATTGAATCCTGCACTGAGCAGGGTGTTGGACCCTGGAGGTCTCTTCCAACTCTACCATTCTATGATTCTATGATCCTATGAGGCCCTCCAGGAAGATCTGCGTGGACTTGTATAAAAACAACAAAACACTGCTTCTGCGTTCTAGTTAGGTTTACCTAATGGTTCAACAGCAACAAAAAAATTCCACTGTTCCACAAAAGGTGTGAAATCGAATGCGATTCCTCAGGTTGATTCAAGTGTACCTCAGGTCGATGCTTACCTTCAAGACAGTCCTACACATTGCAGTGAGTGCCATCATCTCCAACCTCCTCAGATATGTCCCAGGAAAGGAGTGGTTATTCCTTCCACTTACTAATATTGGTCATCAATGCATAACCTGTTCTGCTTGTCCATTTCCATGATATTCTAGAACAGTTTACAAAAACTAAAAGCATGCATTAGTTTATCTTTAACATGTTTAGATGCAATCTTGTTCTGTGGGATCTAGTGATTTAAAATACAGAGTATTTTCAGGCTCAACTAATAAAATACAGGTCACACATGTGATATTCATCCAGGCTCAAAGTTCAGGGAAATCACCATCCCCTCAGGCCTTTTAAGTAGTGGAGTCCAAACTATTTTACATGGAGGCTCATTCTAATGAAGACAATGTCCTCCACCCATTTTGAAAATATTTAGGGGCTACACAAAGGAAAGGGGCAGTCGAGCTGTAGCTGCAGACAATTGCCATCATCCCGTAATTGTTACTGAAAATTGTTTACCATCCATCTGGAAGAGTCAACATTACCCCAAGTCCTGAGGCGTAATAAGAAACACAGACCGCTTTTTTTTAATGATCAAGCTAGGTAGTGCCGGAAGTTTCCCAATTTCCTTCTAACCAGTCGCCCATAGCATTCATGGGACTTGAGCACCCGACCCCCTGAAGACAAGAGGCCCAAGGTTAGCCCTTTCCAACAGAAGAGATCCAACAGCTATTTTGAATATAGTGAATATCACTTACTTCTCCTTGCTGCCACATTTTTCCCTTTCCAGGCACTACTGCACACAGAGTTGCACAAAGATGTTGTATGACCAGTAGTCCCACCGATTCGAGAAGAACTGGGAGAAAGGAGTACCAAGCGGGTTGTTCAGTTATGGGCTACTGATGGCTCACCCTCAAAATAGGCCAACAGTAACTGTTCACGGGGCCGCTTTACTCTGTAATTCTGCCAGATTGCAATGGCCCATTCTTATTCACAGAAATGAAAGAAACCAAAAATTATGCTATATGACTCATCAGTTCTTAATTGTGTCCCTACCATTGAGTACTAACTTGCTAACTCTGAATTTTGAATGTATACTGCAAGATTTATTAAAATAAACTATATCATAATGACAAAACTCACCTATTATGCTTCTTTCTACAAGCAAATGCACTACAGCTCTATTTGTTGTAGACAAATCTTTAACACTGCTTATCCTAAACTTTTGAATTCATCAATAGAATTCTAGAGCTGCAGTGAAGACTACACTACATTTAAAATATGCTTAGGAATAGATAAGAGGAAGCAGAAGTGGTGCTGATAACGCCAAGTTCATGGAGGAACTTCTGCATTTCAAAATTAATGTGATGGGGCAGATTTCGGAATGTACATGACAAAATATAAAAATAACAACAATAATATCTGAACATAGCTTGAATAATTCTCATAAAAGTAGGCTTCAATTACCTTTAACTCATTTGCAGAATTAAACACAGAAATATAATACTTGCTTCTTTCTGAGTGTGCTGGCCAAGGACAGTTGTTAGTTGGCTGTCTTTAATAAGTCTAAAAATAAACTGAAAACCTTCTTTTGCTTCACCCCGTGGATACCACATGAGGTTTGTAATCGGATTTTTGTCTATTATACATTACCCTCTTAAAGAGTGAGTGCTTAAGGGGCTCATGTATTATTTCCTGTAATATCATAGCACTCTAAAAAGATGTCTAGTCCCCTCTTAAACTCCTCTACCAATTTTGCCATCACCACATCCTTTGGCAGAGAGTTCCACAGTCTCACTGCTCTTACAGTAAAGAACCCCTTTCTGTGCTGATGATGAAATTTGCTTTCTTCTAGACGTCACCACATACCCACATGAATGTCATTCAGCTGAGAGCTGCCCTTGAGCCAATCAGAGGCAGCACTCACTCACCCATTCATGAATTCATGAATGGGTGTGAGTGATACCTGCCTCTGATTGGCTCAGCTCTGAGCCAATCAGGGGCAGGTCTGACTCACACCCCCTTTACACCCACTGCAGGCCGGCCGCGCTGAACTCCGTCTGCCGGGACAAGGTGAGTATATTTTTTTTTTTCATTTTTACACATTCCTGGATGAATTGCAGGGAAGGGCTTATATATTTAAGCCCTTCCCGACAATTCATCCTGGGATCACCGGCAGCCCATTGCTTTCAATGGAGCTGGCTGTATTGCCGGCTCCATTGAATTCAATGGGCTAACATCGTTCTGCCGGGACAAGGTGAGTATATATTTTTTTTATTTTTACACATTCCTGGATGAATTGCAGGGAAGGGCTTATATATTTAAGCCCTTCCCGACAATTCATCCTGGGATCACCGGCAGCCCATTGCTTTCAATGGAGCTGGCTGTATTGCCGGCTCCATTGAATTCAATGGGCTAACATCGTTCTGCCGGGACAAGGTGAGTATATATTTTTTTTATTTTTACACATTTCTGGATGAATTGCAGGGAAGGGCTTATATATTTAACCCTTCCCGACAATTCATCCCACGATCGCCGGCAGCCCATTGCTTTCTATGGAGCCGGCTTTATTGCCGGCTCCATTGAATTCAATGGTCAGTGCTCGTTTAATCAAGACAAGTAGCGCGTGGTGCTCGTCTCGAGTAACGAGCATCTCAAGCACCCTAATACTCGAACGAGCATCAAGCTCGGACGAGTATGCTCGCTCATCTCTACGAGTAACATTTCTGTAGCAGAAGTATAGGCAGACCCCTGTAACATTCCAGTAGCAGAAGTATAGGCAGACCCCAGTAACATTCCTGTAGCAAACGTATAGGCAGACCCCAGTAACATTTCTGTTGCAAAGGTATAGGCAGACCCCAGTAACATTCCTGCAGCAAAAGTATAGGCGGACCCCAGTAGCAGAAGTATAGGCAGACCCCTGTAACATTCCTGTAGCAGAAGTATAGGCAGACCCCAGTAACATTCCCGTAGCAGAAGTATAGGCAGACCCCTGTAACATTCCAGTAGCTGAAGTATAGGCAGACCCCAGTAACATTCCCGTAGCAAACGTATAGGCAGACCCCTGTGACATTCCAGTAGCAGAAGTATAGGCAGACCCCAGTAACATTCCTGTAGCAAACATATAGGCAGACCCCCTTAACATTCCTGTAGCAAAGATATAGGCGGACCCCAGTAACATTCCTGTAGCAAAAGTATAGGCGGACCCCAGTAGCAGAAGTATAGGCAGACCCCTGTAACATTCCTGTAGCAGAAGTATAGGCAGACCCCAATAACATTTCTGTAGCAGAAGTATAGGCAGACCCTTGTAACATTCCTGTAGCAGAAGTATAGGCAGACCCCAGTAACATTCCTGTAGCAAAGGTAAAGGCAGACCCCAGTAACATTTCTGTTGCAAAGGTATAGGCAGACCCCAGTAACATTTCTGTAGTAAAAGTATAGGCAGACCCTTGTTACATTTCTGTAGCAAAGATATAGGCAGACCCCTGTAACATTCCTGTAGCAGAAATATAGGCAGACCGCTGTAACATTCCTGTAGCAGAAGTGTAGGCAGACCCCATTAACATTTCTGTAGTAAAAGTATAGGCAGACCCTTGTTACATTTCTGTAGCAAAGGTATAGGCAGACCCCAGTAACATTTCTGTAGTAAAAGAAAAGGCGAACCCCTGTAACATTCCTGTAGCAGAAGTATAGGCAGACCCCAATAACATTTCTGTAGCAGAAGTATAGGCAGACCCTTGTAACATTCCTGTAGCAGAAGTATAGGCAGACCCCAGTAACATTCCTGTAGCAAAGGTAAAGGCAGACCCCAGTAACATTTCTGTTGCAAAGGTATAGGCAGACCCCAGTAACATTCCTGTAGTAAAAGTATAGGCGGACCCAGTCACATTCCTGTAGCAGAAGTATAGGCAGACCCCTGTAACATTCCTGTAGCAGAAGTATAGGCAGACCCCTGTAACATTCCTGTAGCAGAAATATAGGCAGACCCCTGTAACATTCCTGTAGCAGAAGTGTAGGCAGACCCCATTAACATTTCTGTAGTAAAAGTATAGGCAGACCCTTGTTACAATTCTGTAGCAAAGGTATAGGCAGACGCCTGTAACATTCCTGTAGCAGAAATATAGGCAGACCGCTGTAACATTCCTGTAGCAGAAGTGTAGGCAGACCCCATTAACATTTCTGTAGTAAAAGTATAGGCAGACCCCATTAACATTTCTGTAGTAAAAGTATAGGCAGACCCTTGTTACATTTCTGTAGCAAAGGTATAGGCAGACCCCAGTAACATTTCTGTAGTAAAAGTATAGGCGGACCCCAGTAACATTTCTGTAGTAAAAGAATAGGCGAACCCCTGTAACATTTTTGTAGCAAAGGTATAGGCAGACCCTAGTAACATCTCTGTAGTAAAAGTATAGGCAGACCCCTGTAACATTTCTGTAGCAAAGGTATAGGCTGACCCCAGTAACAATTCTGTAGTAAAAATAGGCGGACCCCAGTAACATTTCTGTAGCAGAAGTATAGGCAGATCCCAGTAACATTTCTGTAGCACACGTAAAGGCAGACCCCAGTAACATTACTGTAGCAGAAGTCTAGGCAGACCCCAGTAACATTTCTGTAGCAAAAGTATAGGTGAACTCCTATAACATTTCTGTAGCAAAGGTATAGGCAGACCCCTGTAACATTCCTGTAGCAAAAGTATAGGCAGACCCCCGTAACATTTCTGTAGCAGAAGTATAGGCAGACCCCTGTTACATTTCTGTAGCAAGAGTATAGGCAACCCTTGAAACATTGGTATACCATGAGTGTAGGCGAAGGCCGGAAAAATTAGTTAGATAACAGTATAGGCGAGGGCTAGAAAAATTGGTGTACCGAGAGTACAAGAGTACCACTGAAAAATTGCTCAACCGTGAGGGCAGGTGAAACTCAAACATTTTTTTAAAATACAGCTCGCTGTTGCTTAATTTGTAACAGAGCCTGGAGGCAGCCCTGTGAAAAAATCGGTATCTGTTAAAGTATCTGCGGCCTTCTGGGCCGCAGAAAAATTGGCAGTTCAGAGTGATGACATGCTGTTTTAGGAGGAGGAGGAGTAATAATATCCGAGAGTGATTGACAAAGCTAATTCTCCCTTTTTTTCTGGTGATAGAGAATGCTTTTTTCTCTGGTTGTAGCAAAAAGAATCATTAGGTTCCGCTACTCTCCGTCTGTGGAGAAGTCTGGGGAAATCCAGCCTTTGTTCCTCTTTATGAGTGTAAGCATGTCGGCACTGGCAGTTGACAAGGTGGGTACGCTTATCCGTGATGATTCCCCCAGCTGCACTAAACACCCTCTCTGACAAGACGCTAGTGGCAGGGCAGGCCAGTACCTGCACAGCGTGCAGCGCATGTTCGTGCCACGTGTCCAGCTTTGACACCCAATAGTTGTATGGAGCAGAGGCATCACGGAGGACGGTGGTACGATCGGCTACGTACTCCCTCACCATCTTTTTACAGTGCTCCCTCTAACTCAGCCTTGACTGGGGAGTGGTGACACAGTCTTGCTGGGGAGCCATAAAGCTGGCAAAAGCCTTGGAGAGTGTTCCCCTACCTGCGCTGGACATGCTGCCTGATCCCCGCGCCTCCACTGCTACTTGGCCCTCGGAAATGCGTCTTCTGCCACTAGTGCTGTCAGATGGGAACTTTAGCATCACTTTTTCCACCAGGGCCCTGTGGTATTGCATCACTTTCATACCCCTTTCCTCTTGGGGAATGAGAGTAACATAGTAACATAGTATGTAAGGCTGAATGAAGACAATGTCCATCTAGTCCAGCCTGTATATCCTCCTGTGTTGATCCAGAGGAAGGCAAAAAAAAACCAAGGGCAGAAGCCAATTTAGCCCTTCTGGGGAAAAACTTCCTTCCCGACTCCCTAATGGCAATCAGACTGTTCCCTGGATCAACCCCTAATAGTTCCTACCTGCCTGTATACCCGGATTGACAATTAACCTAAGACTTGTATCCTATAATGTCCTTCCTCTCCAGAAAGACATCAAGTCCCCTTTTAAACTCCTCTATGGATTTTGCCATCACCACTTCCTCCAGCAGAGAGTTCCACAGTCTAACTGCTCTTACAGTAAAGAATCCCCTTCTATGTTGGTGATGAAACCTACTTTCCTCTAATCGTAGCGGATGTCCTCTTGTTACCGTCACGGTCCTGGGTGTAAACAGATCTTGGGAGAGATCCTTGTATTGTCCCCTCATGTACTTATACATGGTTATTTGATCACCTCTTAGCCGTCTTTTTTCTAGAGTAAATAGTCCCAATTTGGATAGCCTCTCAGGGTATTCCAGTCCCATCGTTCCATGTATTAGTTTAGTTGCCCTTCTTTGAATCCCCTCAAGCACTGTGACATCTTTCCTGAGCACCGGTGACCAGAATTGTACGCAGTATTCCATGTGAGGCCTGACAAGTGCCTTTTATAGTGGGAGGATAATGTTCTCGTCCTTCGCCCCTATACCTCTTTTAATGCACCCCAAGACTTTATTTGCCTTTGCAGCAGCTGACTGGCATTGGTTACTCCAGTTTAGTCTACTATCCACTAATACCCCCAGATCCTTTTCCATATCACTTTTCCCCAGCGGTACCCCATTAAGTGAATATTGATGACATCCGTTTCTCCTGCCCATGTGCATAGTCTTGCATTTTTCAACATTGAACTTCATTTCCCATTTTCCTGCCCAAGCCCCCAGCTTATCCAGGTCCGTTTGTAGCCGCACGTTGTCCTCCGTTGCATTAATTATATTGTATAATTTAGTGTCATCTGCAAATATTGATATTTTGCTGTGCAGCCCCTCTATCAGGTCATTGATAAATATGTTGAACAGAGTGGGGCCTAATACTGAACCCTGTGGCACCCCACTAGCGACTGTGGTCCAATCAGAGTACGAACCATTTATTACCACCCTCTGCTTTCTATCATTGAGCCAATTTTTTACCCACTTACACACGTTTTCGCCCAGTCCGAGCTGCCTCATTTTGTATATTAGCCTATTATGTGGCACGGTGTCAAAGGCTTTAGAGAAGTCCAGATATACGAGATCAATAGATTCTCCCTGGTCCAGCTTAGAGCTTACTTCATCGTAGAAATTTATCAGATTTGTCTGACATGAGCGACCCTTCATGAATCCATGCTGGTGAGGAGTTATTCCCTTGTTCTCCTTGAGGTACTCATCGATGGCGTCTCTCAGAATCCCCTCAAAAATTTTTCCCATTACTGAAGTGAGACTTACTGGCCTGTAGTTACCAGGCTCACTTTTGCTCCCTTTTTTGTAAATTGGAACCATGTTGGCAATGCGCCAATCCAATGGTACAACACTGGTCTTGATAGTGTCTAGAAATATTAGATATAGTGGCCTAGCTATCTCATCACTTAGTTCCCTTAGTATCCTTGGGTGTAATCCATCTGGGCCCGGCGATTTATCAATTTTAGTCTTCTTTAGTCGCTTCCGCACCTCCTCCTGCGTTAGGTATGAGATATTTTGTGAGGGGTTCGTTTTATTCCCCTGCATCTCGTGTGGCATTTCCTTTTCGTTTGTGAATACACTTGAGAAGAAACAGTACATTCTAACTGCTCTTACAGTACATTCTTTACTGTAAGAGCAGTTAGACTGTGGAACTCTCTACCGGAGGAAGTGGTGATGGCAAAATCCATAGAGGAGTTTAAAAGGGGACTAGATGTCTTTCTGGAGAGGAAGGATATTACAGGATATAAATCTTAGGTTAAGTGTCAATCCGGGTATATAAGAAGGTAGGAACTATTAGGGGTTGATCCAGGGATTAGTCTGATTGCCTTTAGGGAGTCGGGAGGGAATTTTTCCCTCAAAAGGGCTAATTGGCTTCTGGCCTTGGGGTTTTTTGCCTTCCTCTGGATCAACTCAGTAGGATAGACAGGCTGGACTAGATGGACATTGTCTTCATTCAGCCTTACATACTATGTTACTATGTTACTATGTTATTCCCCTGCATCTCGTGTGGCATTTCCTTTTCGTTTGTGAATACACTTGAGAAGAAACTGTTTAGTAGATTTGCTTTCCCTCCGTCATCATCAATGATCTCTCCTGCATTATTTTTTATAGGGCCAGTGCTCTCCCTGCAAATCCTTTTGCTGTTAATATAGTTGAAAAATAGCTTCGGGTTGTTTTTGCTCTCTTTGGCGATCACTCTTTCCGCCTCCTCCTTGGCAGTTTTGATCTTATCTTTGCATATTTCGTTTTTTTCCCTGTATGATTTTAGCGCTTCTTCGCTGCCTTGTTGCTTTAGTAGTTTGAACGCTTTCTTTTTTTCGTTTATTGCCCCTCTTGCCGTCTTGTCGAGCCACATTGGTTTCCTTTTAGTTGAGTTTCTTTTATTTTTAAAGGGAATGAACTGCTCACATGAGGTGATTAGGATCCTTTTAAACTTTTCCCGTTTGTCCTCTGTACCGTTATTTTTGAGGATGTCGTCCCAAATAATGTTACCGATAGTAATTCTGAGCTGATCAAATTTTGCTTTACTAAAGTTTCGTTTCTTTGTCGCTCCCTGATAAGGCTTCTTATTGAATGACAGCTGGAAGTTGATTATATTGTGGTCACTGTTCCCCAAGTGGCCCTCAACCTGCACCCCCTTTATACGTTCCGGTTTGTTAGTTAGTACTAGGTCCAGAATGGCCCTCCCTCTTGTTGGTTCCTGCACAAGTTGGTTCAGGTAATTGTCTTTAATTACTCTCAAGAACTTATCACTCCTGTGAGATTTGCAGGTTTCGTTTTCCCATATTATATCTGGATAATTAAAGTCCCCCATGATAATTACTTAGTTGCGGTTTGACACCTCTTCTATCTGCCTTAATAGTAAGTTATCAGTTTCTTCTGTTGCTTTTGGTGGTCTATAGAAGACCCCTATCAGGATTTTGTTATTTTTTTCCTCCCTGTATTTCTACCCACAGAGATTCCACCTGTTCTTCTCCTACCCCTATATCCACCCGTAGCCTCGGCTTCAAGTTCGAATTAACGTACAGACATACCCCTCCCCCTTTCTGGTTCCTTTGGTCCCTTCTGAAGAGATTGTACCCCTGCAAATTCACCACCCAATCGCACTTATCATCAAGCCATGTTTCCGTAATTCCGACTATATCATAATTTTCATCAGTCATTCTCGCTTCAATCTCACCCACTTTACCGATTAGGCTTCTTGCATTCGTGGTCATACAATTTATATCGTTTTTTTTGTTTTTTAAATTTGTTTTGTTGCTATTCGTACTAATGGCTGATCTATCACTTCTAACTGTGCTAACCCCACCCCCTGCTCGACCCCCATTCCCTTTGCTTGGACCCGGGTCGCTAGTTACGCTGGCTACCCCACTATTTCTCTTTTTGCCCTCCCCCCCAGTCCCTAGTTTAAACACTCCTCCAGCCTTCTAGCCATCTTATCCCCCAGCACAGCTGCACCCTCCCCATTAAGATGCAGCCCGTCCCTATGGTAGAACCTGTAGCCGACAGCAAAGTCAGCCCAGTTCTCCAGGAACCCAAATCCCTCCACCAAATCCCTACACCAACTCCGGAGCCACTTGTTTACCTCCCTAAGATCCTGCTGCCTTTCTAGTGTGGCTTTAGGTACAGGTAGTAAAGGTTCTCCTTATACCGTGAGAGTGGAAAGGTTCTCCTTATACCATGCGTCGAGAAGGGTGTACACCCAGTAATCTGTGTTGGCCAGAATGCGTCTAACGCAAGGGTCACGAGAAAGGCAGCCTAACATGAAGTCAGCCATGTGTGCCAGGGTACCAGTACGCAACACATCGCTGTCCTCACTAGGAAGATGACTTTCAGGATCCTCCTCCTCCTCCTCTACAGCCCAAACACGCTAAACAGATGAGAGGCAAGCAGCATGGGTACCCTCTGCTGTGTGCCCAGCTGTCTCTTCCCCCTCCTCCTCCTGCTCCTCCTCCTCCTCCAGATATAGACATGAGGGTGGACTGGCTATCAAGCGACATACTGTCATCTCTACCATCTCCTGTTCCAACCGCAAAACTTCGGCCTTTATGCTTTGCAGCGAACTTCTCAGTAGGCAAAGCAGCGGGATGGTAACGCTAATGATTGCTGCATTACCACTCACCATCTGGGTAGACTCCTCAAAGTTTCCGAGGACCTGGCAGATATCAGCCATCCAGGCCCACTTCTTAGTACAGAATTGGGGAGGCTGACTACCACTACGCCGCCCATGTTGCAGCTGGTATTCCACTATTGCTCTACGCTGCTCATACAGCCTGGCCAACATGTGCAGCGTAGAATTCCAGCGTGTGGGCATGTCGCACAGCAGTCGGTGTTCTGGCAGCTGAAACCGATGTTGCAGGGTCCTCAGGGTGGCAGCGTCCATAGTGGACTTGTGGAAATGTGCGCAGATGCGGCGCACCTTGCCGAGCAGGTCAGACAAGTGCGGGTAGTTTTTCAGAAACTGCTGAACCACCAGATTGAAGACGTGGGCCAGGCATGGCACATGTGTGAGGCTGCCGAGCTGCCGAGCCGCCACCAGGATATGGCCGTTGTCACACACGACCATGCCCAGTTGGAGGCTCAGCGGCGAAAGCCAGAGGTCGGTCTGCTCTGTCAGACCCTGCAACAGCTTGGGGGGCCACGTGCCTCTTGTCACCCAAGCTGATTAGTTTCAGCACGGCTTGCTGACGCTTGCCCACCGCTGTGCTGCCACGAGCTACCGACTGCTGGCGACGTGCTTACACTACTTAATTGAGAGGTAGAGGTGGCTGGAGGAGGAGAGGGGGCGGGGTTGGAGGAGGTGGCATAAAATGCCGCAGATACCAGCACCGAGGTAGGATCCACTATTCTGGGTGTGGGTAGGACGTGAGCGGTCCCAGGCTCTGTCTCGGTCCCAGCCTCCACCAAATTCACCCAATGTGCCGTCATGGAGATATAGTGGCCCTGCCCACCAGTACTTGTCCACATGTCCGTGGTTAAGTGAACCTTCCCAGTAATCGCGTTGGTGAGGGCACGATTTATGTTGCGGGAGACGTGCTGATGTAGGGCTGGGACGGCACACCGGGAAAAATAGTGGCGACTGGGGACCGAGTAGCGCGAGACCACCGCCACCATCATGTTTTTGAAAGCCTGTACGGCAGCATCTCCAAGCTGATTAATTTTTCAATGTGCACGTTTAAAGCTTGTGCGTGCGGGTGGGTGGCGGCGTATTTGCGCTTTCGCTCCAACGCTTTTGTTAGCGACAGCTGAACGCTGCGCTGATAGACATTGCTGGATGGAGTGGAGGACGGTGGAGGTGAGGGTGTGGGTGCAGGCCGGGAGGCGCTCGTGCCTGTGTCCTGGGAGGGGGATTGGATCTGTGTGGCAGGTTGTGGCACAGGGGAAGAGGCAGTGGTGTGACCCGGAGGCGGTGAATGGCCTTCGTCCCACCTTGTGGGGTGCTTGGCCATCATATGCCTGCGCATGCTGGTGGTGGTGAGGCTGGTAGTGGTGGCTCCCTGGCTGATCTTGGTGCGACACAGGTTGCACACCACTGTTCGTCGGCCGTCCGCGCTCTCACTAAAAAACATCCACACCTTTGAACACCTCGGCCTCTGCACGAAGGCTGGCCGCGAGGGGGTGCTCTTCCTCCGAATCCTCTGTGCGCTCCTCCGTCGGACTTACTGCCCTTAGTACTACCTCACTGATAGACAACTGTGTCTCATCATCATCCTCACCCACAAAAAGCTCTTGAGACAGTTGCCGGAAGTCCCCAGCCTCATCACCCGGACCCCGGGAACTTTCCAAAGGTTGGGCATTGGTCACAACAAACTCCTTAGGTGAGAGAGGAACCAGTTTTTCCCACTCATGGCAGGGACCCGAGAACAGTTCCTGGGAGTCTGCCTGTTCATCAGAATATGTTATTTTCATGGAGTGAGGAGGCTGGGAGTAAGGAGGAGCAGCAGCCAGAGGATTTAGAGTTGCAGTCACTAGGCCGGGAGTAGTGGACTGCGTGGAACACTGGGTGGTCGATACATTGCTGGACGCATTTTCTGCCATCCACGGCAGGACCTGCTCACACTGTTCTGTTTGCAATAAAGGTCTACCATGCGGACCCGTAAATTGTGATATGAAGCTGGGGACCCGAGAAACTTGCCTCTCTCCTAATCCCGCAGCAGCTGGCTGTGATTCACCATGACCAGGAACTCAGCCTGTGCCCACACCCTCACTTGGACATCCACGTCCATGTCCTTGACCCTTACCCCTACTCCTCATCATGGCGGATTAAGAATAGAGCAGGGCCCAAATAAATTACCCCACTGTACAGCACTGACAACTGTGGCTTAATTCACTACACACAGAGACTTGTAGATAATGGAGGCTCTATGCTGTGACTTGAAAAATTTAACCTGCTGTCTTGCGCTGATACTTAGGGGTAATTTACAGCTCGGCTATCTCAAGTCAACCCCACCAAGGAAAGGGTATTGTGAGACACTCTACACAGTGGCAGAGCTGAAATACTTTGCAGTGGCCCAGGAAATATTACAGTACTGTTTAGCGGTGAGACCTCTGTCTAATGCACTGCAGACACAGAACGGTATAAATGAAGTCGTTCGCAGCAGGCTAGGAAATATTTGAGTGCAGTTTCACGGTGAAAACTGGTTGTACGGCACTGCAGCCTGAAAAAAATATTACTGACAGGCTGGGAACAGGCCTAGATGCGTAATACAAAAATGGATGCACTACTACTTCCAGCAGGCCACAACTAAAATGCCCACGGTCAGATGTAGCCCAACGAAGGAGCTTTGGGGTTTTTGCACGGAGGATACGGACTGTATAGTGTATATAACTTTCCCTATAGAAGTGGCTGTGCCCCAACACTCTGTGTCTAATTCACTGCATACAGAGAACGGTATAAATGAAGTCGTTTGCAGTAGGCTAGGAAATATTTGAGTGCAGTTTCACAGTGAGAGCTGGTTGTACAGCACTGCAGCCTGAGAACGCTATTACTGAAAGGCTGGGAACAGGCCTAGATGCGTAATACAAAAATGGATGCATTACTACTCCCAGCAGGCCACAACTAAAATGCACACGGTCAGATGTAGCCCAACGAAGAAGCTTTGGGGTTTTTGTACGGAGGATATGGACTGTATAGTGTATATAACTTCCCCTATAAAAGTGACTGTGCCCCAACACTCTGTGATGCACTGCAGACACAGAACGGTATAAATGAATTCGTTCACAGCAGGCTAGGAAATATTTGAGTGCTGTTTCACGATGAGAGCGGGTTGTATAGCACTGCAGCCTGAAAAAACTATTACTGAAAGGCTGGGAACAGGCCTAGGTGCGTAAGACAAAAATGGATGCACTACAACTCCCAGCCAGCAACAAGTATAATGCACATGGTCAGATGTAGCCCGACGAAGGAGCTTTGGGGTTTTTGAAGACAGGATCCTACTCTAACACTTTCCCTATATCAGCAGCAGCTATTTCGCTAAACTCTGTATAATACACTGCAGACTGAGAACGCTATAGATGAAATGGCCTGCACAGTCCGAGATGAAAAAAAAAAATGGTGCACTACTGCTCCCAGCCAGCCACAACAGTAATGCACACGGTCAGATGTAGCCCTAAAAAGCACCATTAGGGTTCTTGAAGACAGGACCTACTCTAACACTATCCCTGAATGAGCAGCAGCACTTTCCCTAACCTCTGCCAGCGTGTGTCTGAGGCGAGCCGCGGGCAGGACCGCTTTAAGTACTCGGCGGTGACTTGATCTCGCCAGCCACTCACTGCTGGGATAGGGCTGGCACGTTACAGCAGGAAGTGGTAATGCCTTCCCCGCATGTCTACTGGCTAGAAAATGGCGCTAAACATGTGGGGAAGGAAATGCAATTGACTCGAGTACAGTGTGGTGTTCGTCTCGAGTAACGAGCATCTCGAGTACCCTAATGCTCGAATGAGCATCAAGCTCGGATGAGTGTGCTCGCTCATCTCTAGTCACCATCTTTTTTCCAGGGTGAATAATCCGAATTTAATAGCCTCTCTGGGTATTCTAATCCTTCCATTCTGTTTATTAATTAGGTTGCCCTTCTTTGAACCCCCTCAAGCACTGCAACATCTTTCCTGAGCACCGCTGTCCAGAACTGTATACAGTACTCGATGTGGGGCCTGACAAGTGTCTTATATAGTGGAAGAATAAAGTTCTCATCCCTCACCCTTATACCTCTTTTAATGCACCTCAAGACTGTATTGGCTTTTGCAGCAGCTGACTGGCATTGGTTGCTCCAATTAAATCTACAATCCACTAGTACCCCCAGGTCTTTTTCCATCTCACTTTTCCCTAGCTGTACCCCTTTCAGTGTATATTGGTGACATCCATTTCTTCTGCCCATGTGCATCACCTTACATTTATCAACATTAAACTTCATTTACCATTTTTCAACCCAACCCTTAACTGATCAAGGTCCATTTGTAGCTGCACATTGTCCTCCTCTGTATTAATTATCTTGTATAATTTGGTATCGTCTGCAAATATTGATATTTTACAATGTAGTCCTTCTATCAGGTCATTGATAAATAAATTGAACAGAATGGGGCCTAATACTGAATCCTGTGGCACCCCACTAGCAATGGTGGCCCAATCAGAATCAGAACCATGTATTACCTACCTCTGTTTTCTTTCTCTGAGCCAGTTCTTTACCCAGATGAACACGTTTTTGCCCATTGTCTCATTTTATATATCAACCTGCTATGCGGCTGTGATATGTATGGGACACGATTGAACTGAGTGGTTGTGTCAAAGGCATAGGTAGCTAGTAATCACTGACTAGTTGTCGTATGGGTTACCACTAGTTCAATGAACTAATGAACTTGTCTGAATGTTCTCCTAACATTTGCTCAAAAGCGGAATATTTTGGACATATATGGTATGGTCTAGTGAAAAACAGCTAGAATGACTCATAGTCATCAGATATTGTAAGTAATAGAATGCAGATGTTGATAACTTCATGGAGAAAATATTTAGTATATATGTATTGCCAAAAATCTATCGAACATGCGTAGAACCTGATTAGTCATATAAGAATGACGTATATACTCATAACTGCGCAGAAGCAGATATGTCACGTAATGTAAGAATAGTATAAATAAGAGTGATTTTCAGGGAGGGGTTCGGGACTCGATTTGTGGCCTGACAGACGTGTCGGCATTCTCCCGGATTCCTCCTACCAATCGTACCTGGAGATCCCCCGATTGCGGAGTGATGCTACAATATCCGGTGATGTATTAATGCTTATCTTTGTTACCCATGTGATCTGTATGTCTATATGTTAATTAACTGTTTCACTTATATTCATATACTAAAGAGTAAATAAACTCGTGTTTTATATTTGTTTTACCTCAGACTGTATGCTTAGCTTGTATGTTAATGAGGTTGGAGAAATGCCAAAATTTGAGCAGGTAAGACATTAATTGGCGTAGTCTGGCAGGATATTGTTGTCTTTGGTAAGGTTATATTACTGTATAATTTGGTATTGTGACAGTGCTTCTCAGTGCACGGGGGGGGTCGCTGTCATCATATTAGATTTTTGGCCCATTGCCAAAGGGTTCAAATGGTTATAACTTTGCTTTGATAAGTGATAGAGTAATAATAGTAATACACATTGATAGTCGCAGTAAGGGGGACCCCTGTGCAAATTTTCACCAATTGGCACGTTGCCAAAATTTTTGGAGTTCTGTAACTTTGAAACAGGACTCGGGAAATTGGTGCCAGTTTGCAGAGTGGTGTCTTGCAGTAAGGGGGACCTCTGTGCAAAATTTCACCAATTGGCACGTTGCCAAAATTTTCGGAGTTCTGTAACTTTAAGACAGGACTCGGGAAATTGGTCCCAGTTTGCAGGGTGGTGTCTCACAATAAGGGGGACCTCTGTGCAAAATTTCACCAATTGGCACGATGCCAAAATTTTCTGAGTTCTGTAAGGGGGAACTCTGCGCAAAATTTCCCCAATTGGCATTTTGCCAATAATACAACCCTATGTTTACAAAAAGAACCAAAAAGGTTAAATCTGAACAGAAAATAGACATCCCCGGCTGGTCCGAGGGTCCCTATGATATATTAGCTCAGGAGTTGATGCATAGTGGGCTTGCAGAATCATGGGATAGTAAGCTAAAAGATTCAGAGCCCCTCAATGTTGTTAAGGTACTCGAGGAGACCCCTGCCAAGGCAGGTGATGCAGTTCAGTTGGGTAGGAGAAATTGGGTATTGGCCTCAGCCTATAGGAATATCCATAAAAAGAAGTCCCAACTAGTGAGAGAACTTGATCGAGCGGAACAAAAGTTATTAGAATCTGAAGGAAAGAGAAGGGTGTTGGAATGTTACCAAAGTCTGATAAAGGAAAAAATAGAACATTATCAGAATATTGCAGAAAAGGCTGTTGTAAAAGTTGCTCAGAATAAATATAAGGGACGTAAAGGTAAAGTTGATAAACGAAAGGTATCGAAAGTTATACCTTCTGCTTTTGTGAACTGGGACCCAGATAAGTGGGATGGAGACTTATGGGATTCCTCATCTTCTTCGGGGGAGGAGGACTGGCATAAGGGGGATTGGGAAGACCCACCCAATCCAATAATTGATCCACCCGCTTTAAAACGTGCCCAGCCCATTAGCAGAAGGAAGGAAACTACTGAATATGGACCCGATACCCAGCCTATCCTAGGTCATGATGGGCAAAGGTTGCCCAGGTATGACGATCAGGGAAACTATATGTACGATGCCGATGGGAGACTGTTGGTGCAAGAAGAATTGGTGCCACATAGGCGCACCAGGCTTACCCTAGAGGATTTTTCTCAGTCAGAAGTTGATGATATACTGAGTAGATTTAGGCAAAAGCCTGGGGAATCTGACAAACCATGGTTGGTCCGTCTATTTGAGCACGGGGCGACTGGGGTAATGTTGGATCCAAAAGATGCAATGAGATTTGTTACTCTAACTAGAGATCCAGTAATCAGTAGAAATTTTAGAGAATACTTTCCTAATCATCAAGGAGAAAGTGCTATTTCCCTGTTTAATATAGTAACCAATGGGTTTCTTAATAAGTTCCCGACAGAGGCAGACATTCCAATCAATGACAAACCTTGGTACACTATCAGGGATGGCATTGAAAGGTTGAAGGAGGAAGCTATGAGGGTCTCACTAATTATCATCGAGCAAATCGATGATTATTTGGAGACTCGGCTGACAGCAGGAATTAGAAATCGTTTAATTAAGACTGCACCTCCGGCTTATAAAGCCGTGATGATGACCCTACTTTTATCCATGACTAATGAGCCAATATCTGTGGTCGTGGCTAGAATGCGGGAATTGCAAGATATGGGATAGAGAGGAAAAGCGAACAGATCGTGATAGGTCTAGGAATCCTAGTTCCCAGGGGACTGGTGATTCAGGAGTGTCAAGGGTATCTCGTAGAGATATGTTTCAGGCTCTCCTGAAAGCTGGAGTCTCCAAGGACGCTATTGATGGAAAAGATACCGGTGATTTGTGGCGTCTTTATAAACAGAAGGTATTATCCAACAAAAAGGTGGATAAAGGGGAAGATTCAGTGGCCCCAAAAACTTCTAAAAAGAAAGAGAAGCAGGTCACTAATTCAGAACCTAAGAAATTAGAATGGGAGGACTTTCAAAAGATCTATCCATGGAAGGAGTCGGCTGCAATGGTAGCTACCCAAGTGCAGGACCATATGAAGCCATCTGCTCCGCTCCTGGAGGAATCAGATTCTGATTCCGCATAGGTAGCAAGCCAAGCCCCTGTCTGGGTTAGGCAGGATGACAGACCCTACGTCCCGCTAGCCATACATTGGAAAGGGGGTAATGTCCAAAGGGTCCCAGCTTTAGTAGATACAGGGGCGGAGGCTACTCTGATTTATGGAAATCCAAAAAAGTTTAAAGGTCCAAAAGTTAATATTTCAGGATTGGGAGGAAAAGTTACCGAAGGAGTACAGACACAGGTAACTTTGAAACTGGGCAATTTGGCCTTACGTAAATACACGGTGTTATTAGTACCTATTCCGGAAAATATAATTGGCATAGATATTCTGAAAGGATTGACACTACACCTGGAAGATGGTAAGTTTGCCTTTGGCGTCAGTAAAACAGGGATAAAAGCTTGTCCAGTTACGGTGGGAAAGGTCAAAATGCCACCCGTACATATCCCTTCTGCAGGAAAACTGGTTGCTATGAAGCAATACAGAATTCCTGGAGGTCACAAGGAAATAGGAGAAACCATTAAGGATTTGGTCGATGCTGGGGTTGTGAGGCCTGCAACCACAGCGTGGAACAATCCGGTATGGCCTGTAAAGAAGAGTGATGGGTCTTGGAGGATGACTGTCCATTACAGGGAGTTGAATAAACAAACACCTCCCTTGACGGCAGCTGTACCAGACACCATTACAATTGTGGAGCAGATCCAAAGTCACAGTGGACAATGGTACGCTGTGATTGATATCGCACAAGCCTTCTTCACAATTCCAATAGAAGAAAAGGCACAAGATCAGTTTGCCTTTACGTGGCAAGGACGTCAATATACGTTCACTCGATTGCCACAAGGTTGGATACATAGTCCAACCATCTGTCACCGGACAGTGGCAGAACATTTGGATGAGTTTGATTTACCATCAGAAATGCAGTTTTCAAATTATATCGATGATATAATGATTCAGGGACCGGATGAACAATCTGTAAAGAAACAATTGGACAGATTGTTACATCATCTGCGAGAAAAAGGATGGGAAATAAATGATAGCAAGGTGCAGGGCCCCTCTCAGACTGTGAAATTCTTAGGAATTCAATGGAATAAGGGCAATAGGGAGATTCTCCCTAAGGCGAGGCAGAAAATCTTAAATTTTCCCACTCCGAAAGACAAGAAGGAAACACAATCCTATATAGGATTGTTTGGATTCTGGAGACAACACATTCCGCATCTGGGGCAGCTTCTTGCTCCTCTTTACAAGGTGACTCGCAAGAAGTACGAGTTCACGTGGGGAGAGGAGCAACAGGTTGCATTTGAGGCAGTAAAAGAAGCCATACAACAGGCCGTAGATTTATGGCCTTTACAAGATAGTGAGATAGAACTTCATGTATCAGTTTAGCATATGTATGCAAACTGGTCATTGTGGCAGAAGCAAGGGGGCAAAAGAGTGCCACTGGGCTTCTGGAATCGAAAATTACCAGATGTGGGAGAAAAATACACTCCACTGGAGCAACAGCTGTTGGCATGTTATTGGGCCCTGGTGGATACTGAACAATTGACAACAGGACACATAGTCCTTCTGAGGCCGCAAATACCCATCATGAGCTGGGTATTATCTAATCCAAAGTCCAACCGGATAGGACATGCCCAGGAGCAGAGTATCATTAAGTGGAAATGGTACATCTCAGAAAGAGCAAAAAAGGCAAAGGGGGGATAGCTGCCCTGCATGAAAAGATAGCTGATATCCCTCCAGATGGTCAGGTTACACCAGTAGCACAAATAGAGGAATCCCCAGTAAAGTGGGGAATACCTTACTCTGAGTTGACAGACTCCCAAAAAGAGCATGCTTGGTTCACGGATGGTTCGGCCAAGTATATCAGTGGAAGGCGTAGATGGAAAAGTGTAGCCTTTAATCCAAAATTAGACAAGACATTGGTCATGGAGGGAGAAGGTAAGAGTAGTCAATATGCAGAACTTTGTGCGGTATTCTTAGCTCTGAAGCAGGAACAAGGGCAAGAATGTCATTTGTATACGGACTCATGGTCAGTTGCCAATGGTTTGGCCACTTGGATCATGGGATGGAAGAAGAACAATTGGAACATTCATGGTAAGGAATTGTGGGGAAAAGAGCTTTGGAAAGACATAGAGGAATTCATTAGGAGTACCAAAAGTACTGTGTTTCATGTTGATGCTCATGTCCCTCTTGACTCATTGGAACGTTTATTTAATTCTCAAGCAGATGCGGCAGCATCGATCTCTGTTGCTGTACAAGAACCTGACAAGGAAAAGGAAGCATGGCTTCAAGGTACAGCTGTTTGGGCTCACCAAAAAAGTGGACACTTGGGAGAGAAGGCCACTTACAGGTGGGCACAAGAAAGAGGTATCCCATTGACGGTGGACATGATCAAACAAGTAATCGCGCAATGTCCAGTATGTCAACATGTTCAAAAACGAGAAGTGCCTCATACATTAATGGGACACATAGGGAGAGGCCAGTTGCCAGCGCAGATTTGGCAGATGGATTTTGTAGGGCCCCTCCCTGAGAGTAGAGGATGTAAGTATATTTGTACAGCAGTAGATACATTCTCAGGTCTGATGGTGGGATTCCCGTGTAAAACAGCAACACAATGGAGTACTTTACATACTCTGGAAATTATTACCCAGTATTATGGGACTCCCCTGCAGATCCAGACAGACAATGGTTCACATTTTACCGGTAATCAGGTAAAAGAGTATGCAAGTAAAAACAATATAGAATGGGTATATCATATGCCCTACTATCCACAGGCCGCGGGCTTGGTGGAACGAATGAATCGGTTATTAAAATCTACCCTGAAGAAGCTTACGGAGACCGACAAATATGGTCAATGGAGAGATAATCTGACTGATGCTTTACAGATTATCAACAACAGGCCCATCACTGATTCCATGACACCCTTAATGCGCATGCTAACACCCAATCTCAGTATAGATGTAGCTAAGGTAGAGACATTCTTATACTGGAAAATAAATATAGATGCGCAGGCACCTTATAGAGCCACTCCTGCCGCTGCAGGGTTGGATCTATACGCTCTTGATACGGTGGTGATAGCCCCGGGAAAGGTGAGTACTATTCCCACAGGGATAGGATGCAAGATCCCGGAGAATCACTTACAGTGAGAGGAGATAAAGGCTTTGGCTCAACTGATGTTACTAATGTAGGGGCCAAAATATGGGTTCAGAATCACCAAGGACCGCCCTCCCCAGCAGAAGTTATTGCTGTGGGGAAAGATCGAACTTTGCTCATTATGCGACTGTTACCATACAGCGCGGCACGGGGTCCCGCGGTCGGCGCGCGTCGCTCCGGCGTCGGCTCCAGCAGCCTGGAGCCCTGTGTCGAGGTCATCCCAGCAGCTTGGGTTGGCCAGTGGGCGGCGGCGTGGGCGTGCCCGCCCGTACTCCTCTGGGCTTCTTATACAGCAGTGGGTGGAGTTGCCTCCTCCCACTCTCCGCCCCTGGGCGGAACCTTGTGGTTAAAAGACTGGCAGTGAACTGAGCTCACTGCCAGTTATTGGTTCTGCATGCACCTAGCCAGTCTGTCTGCGGTTCTCCTCAGCCAGTCCCTAGTTGCCGGTCAGCTCCCTCTGGTTCCCTATTACTCTGTCTGTTTTTGTTGGTTCTGTTTGCCTCTAATCTAGTCTGGCCCAGTCAGCACTAGTTGCTATCCAGCACCCTGCCAGTTTGCCTGTGAGTTCCATCTCCAGCCTTGTAAGTTTTGTTGGTCTGATTCATCTGCCTCCTCTGTCGGCACTCTGTTCCCCCCATTAGGTAGTTTCCTTCTTGTCAGCCGCCAGGTCCCTAGCCAGGGCAGGGACCGCCGTCCAGTTGTCCGCCTGGGGTTAGCCAGGGCCGAGGCAAGTAGGCAGGGACAGTGGGGTGCGGGAAGATCAGGGCACCCCACTTGGCACTCGGGGGGCAGAGTGTCATAACAGCGACCCAGAGTAGAGAAATGGGAATATGTCCCACAAGAAAAGTGCTATTTGCGGGAATAATGCTTGTTTCCTTGCCTTCTCTAGAATCACATAATCATTTTTGGAATCCTTGGCGTCATGTGTTCGGTGTTCGCAGTAGGTAATGCGTGGACGCCAGGGATCCATGTCAATGACACCGGAAGGAATGACTATTCGTGGGGCTGGAGGAGTTCAACCCGAACAAGGAAGCAAGACAACTACACTTGTGAAGCCAACCAGAAATGTTATATCGTGAATATTACCTTTGATGGGACTATCTGGAGTGGAAAACCATTATCGCATATAAGTTCGACCTACCGTCCTTCATATGCACTGCATAAGACCATGGGACAAATAAACATTACGTCACTTGTGAAAGTGTCTTGCTGTCAGAGACCAAAAGAGTTGCTATATCTCAATTACTCCCTGGTGATACAATATGTTCAGAATTGTACAAATACGGGAGTGCAGTTTTCATTTCCTTTAAATGAGACAGAAGTAATTACATGTGGGAATGCAACGGAGATCGAGAATCGGACCATGTGGGGCCAGTTCCTGGTATTCGTGAACATTAATGCTTCTAAAATAGATCCTGGACATATAAAAAGGGTTCCATCCACCTGTCGCCAGGTGGGACGAGATGCTCAAAAGACTGTTATACAAGCCTCCGTGCAGTTTCCACCCTCAAGGACTTGTTCTACCAAGCGTTCCCATCGAGCTTGGTATGATACCTTACTCGGAGGCTATGGAGCGCTTTCTGGGACCATTAATGGTTTTGATATAGAGACTTTAGCTAATCGAATGCATAACGCGGGAAGTGGTATTAAAGATGTGCTCACATTGCAGGATAACTGGATGCCCACAATATGGCAGCCTTTTAATATGCAAACGTATGTGGACACAATAATGCTTGATTTGCAAGATGCATCTAATAGATTTTCATATGAAATAAATTCTAACATATCTACCTATGTTACTTGGTCAATATGTACCTTTCAGACCATTTATCAGCAACAACAAAAGAACACACTTCAAACTATGCTCATGACTGACAATGAGCAGGTGTGGAGGACCGTGTTCAATCAGACTATAACTGAGACTGATTGGATACAGTTGGAGGCGCAGAAAATGGTTTGCAATGATACATTATGTAAAGGGACCATATTTATATACAATGGTACTAAAAAGAGTGTGATGTGTAAGTTTGTAGTTCTCCCCTTACTTATAGGTGTTCCAGAAGATATGCATTTCTGGGTACCTAGATTTAACGGGATTTACATGGATGAGCAAAATAGAACTCATGATTTATCATTGTGTGATGATACATTAGAAGGGACCATATGCAAGGTCCAATCGGCTGTTTATGAACCATGTTTATTACAAAATACAATCAATGTATGTGAATGGACTGTGCTGCCACTCACTTTTAAGATGATGGTTGAAATAGCCCCACAGGAGGTATGTTTGGCAACCAATCATCCTGTTGTACCTGGGATGGTTGTCTCATTTTCAGGATGCTTGCGAAACGTATCGGCACTTGTTTGGGAAAATGAGACCTTTGTGTTATTACCCGAACAAGACAAGACAGTGGCTGTCAATTGGCAACCACTGCATTAGGATCTAAATTTGACTAAATTCAAAAAGCTGTTAGAAGACACAGAAGTACAGCAACATATTAAATTGCTTAATAAATCTTTCGCAACGCATATTGTAAGTACTACTGTAATAGCTGGCAAAATTGTAAAAATGGGATCGGCTATTGCTGATGCCACGTCACACCATTGGTATGACATCTTTATGGGTTATTCATCATCTGCACAAACCACTCTTAATTGGCTAATACATCCTGTTTTGGTATTGACCATAGTTGTAATACTTTTATCGCTATGAAATTGTTTCATGGCATATAAGGTATTCTGTAGAAAACCCCAAGTTTTAATGGTATCATATGGCAAATAGTGAGTGATTAAGGACCGATTGTGATACGTATGGGACACGATTGAACTGAGTGGTTGTGTCAAAGGCATAGGTAGCTAGTAATCACTGACTAGTTGTCGTATGGGTTACCATAAGCTCAATGAACTAATGAACTTGTCTGAATGTTCTCCTAACATTTGCTCAAAAGCGGAATATTTTGGACATATATGGTATGGTCTAGTGAAAAACAGCTAGAATGACTCATAGTCATCAGATATTGTAAGTAATAGAATGCAGATGTTGATAACTTCATGGAGAAAATATTTAGTATATATGTATTGCCAAGAATCTATCGAGCATGCGTAGAACCTGATTAGTCATATAAGAATGACGTATATACTCATAACTGCGCAGAAGCAGATATGCCACGTAATGTAAGAATAGTATAAATAAGAGTGATTTTCAGGGAGGGGTTCGGGACTCGATTTGTGGCCTGACAGACGTGTCGGCATTCTCCAGATTCCTCCTACCAATCGTACCTGGAGATCCCCCGATTGCGGAGTGATGCTACAATATCCGGTGATGTATTAATGCTTATCTTTGTTACCCATGTGATCTGTATGTCTATATGTTAATTAACTGTTTCACTTACATTCATATACTAAAGAGTAAATAAACTCGTGTTTTATATTTGTTTTACCTCAGACTGTATGCTTAGCTTGTATGTTAATGAGGTTGGAGAATTGCCAAAATTTGAGCAGGTAAGACAGCGGCACGTGTCAAATGCTTTACAGAAATCCAGATATATGAGATCAATAGACTCTCCCAGGTCTAGAACTTTATCATAGAAGCTGATCAAATTGGTCTGACAAGATCAACCCCACTTGAACCCATGCTGATGAGGAGTTATACCTTTGTTTTTCTTGAGGTATATTGTGATGGCATCTCTCAGAAACCCCTTGAATATTTTTCCAATTATTGAAGTGAGACTTACCTGCCTGTAACTACAGGCTCTTTTTCAGACCAATTTGTGTATATTGGAACCACATGGACAATGTGCCAATCCAGTGGTACATACAATCCAGTCTTGATAGTGTCCATAAATATACGAAATAGCGGTCTAACTATCATGTCACCTTGGGTGTATTCCATTTGGGTCCGATAATTTATTGATTTTAATTCTCTTTAACAAGCTCTGCACTTCCTCCTGTGTTAGGCATGCAATATTTAGCGGGGAGAGGGGGGGGGGGGGGTTGTTTTATTCCCCTGCATCTCATGTGACATTTCTTTTTCATTCGTGAATACACTTGAAAAGAAATTATTTAATAGATTTGCCTTTCCTCATCGTCTTCTAAGTTTTCTCCTGCATTATTTGTTAGAGGGCCAATGCTTTCAGTGCAAACCCTGTTTATATATTGAAGAATAGTGTATGGTTATTTTTGCGCTCTTTGGCAATCAGTCGTTCTGCCTCCTCCTTAGCAATTTTGATTTTTTCTTAACATATTTTTTTTCCCCTGTATGATTTTAACGTTTCTTCGATGCCTTCTTGTTTTAGTAGTTTAAACGCTTTTTTTTTTCGTTTCTTGCCCCCCTTACAGTCTTGTCGAGCCACATTGGTTTTCTTCTACTTGTAGTTCTTTTGTTTTTAAAGGGTATGAACTGCTTCCATGAGGTAATTAAGATGTTCTTAAACTTCTCCCATTTGTCATCTGTACTGTCATTTAAGTGACACATGCCCCACGCAAAAATATGGATTTTTGTTTTGACGCTAGCTACCGAGGAGTTAGTACAAAATTTGCAACCATTTAATAAAAACTGGCTCAAACCCAAACCACACTGCCCATTCTTTAGAGTCAAAAGCTTGGTCAATAAATACAACCCTCCGTTTTCCACAATCAAAATGTTCGTATGTAAAGTTGGTGAAGAGTCGCCTAAGGCTTGACACAGGTGTATTCATATTATTGCACGCATTTGCACAATGGGCATTGCGTATTTGTGTGCATATGTGCGTATTTTACTGTATTTTTTGCTCGCGAATGCCTTTCATGCACAAAAACATGCAAACATACTCCCATTTTTTTTTATAGGGCAGTTAAGTTTAATATGTGCCATTTTTGTGAGACCTTCACATCAAAATAGGATATGCTGCAAAATTTTTGCATGAATGAAGGGCGCACGCAAAATATGCTTATGTAAAGGAAATTGATATAGACGACTTCCCACCATACTCATTCCCCCCAGACATAGTACAGGTCTAAATCCCATAATATTTGACATCGCAGTATCATGCTAGTCCCAACATCAGGCCCTCCAAGCTATAATCACAGTTATTGCTAAATCAGGGAAAGACCACATATCTTGCAATAATTATCGTACTATTTCTCTACTGAATATAGACAACAAAATATTTACTAATATCCTGATCTAAAGCTACTCATCCCAGCCCTAATTAATAAGGACCAAACTGGGTTTGTTCCTTATTAATATGATTAATTTCTCTGATTTCACGGGCCCGGCCTGTGGGGAGCCCCTTGTGCCTCTTGGAAATTGATGCTGAAAAAGCATTTGATATAGTGCACTGGGGCTTCCTTGAAGCGACCCTCCAGAAAATTGGTCTAGGTCCCAGATTCTTGAACTGGATCATAGCCCCATATCACAACCCAATGCCATGGATACGGGTAAATGGCTCTCTCTCCTCTTCCTTTAAGATTAACCTGAAGTGGAAAGATGACCATATTAAATATCTAGGGATCAACCTTGCTAGTGATCCTAACAACCCATTTCACCTAAATTATAAACTGATGCTAATTAACTTAAGGAGAGATCTTAAAAAGTGGCGACCCCCTTACCATTTTATGGTTTTGGGAGAATCAATACCCCTAAAAATGGACGCACTTCCTAAATTTTTGTATCTTTTTATGACGTTACGACTAAAGTTACGTAGAACTTATTTTTACAGAATTTGTCAAATGTCTCTTGATTTCATGTGGGGAGGTTCTAAGCCTTAGCTGAAGTTCGGTACTCTTATACACCAGAAGAAAGAGGGAGGAGTGGGTCTTCCAAGCCTCTCCTTGTACTACAAGGCTTACATATGCAATTGCATCCTAGACATTATACACAATAGATCATCTAAGCTTTGGGTCGAGCTCGAGAGAATCCCTTCATAATTAATGTTCTGGCTACAACCTGCAGTATCTCGCAGGATCCCACTGATGTCACCTTTCATGAGCAGGCTTCTGGATGCGTGGAATGGTTTTGCTGTTTGCCTTTGATTTCTAGACCAGGTCCCCTCACATGTTTGACTGGAAATCCTGACTTTCCCCCATTACTTGAGGGGCCCTCTCCATTGTTAGAGGAGGTTTGTTCTCCACTGCGGATCAGGGACGTCGTCCCTGCTTCAGGAGTTTGTCCTATGCATGAGATTTTGGGATGCAGGGGCACAAGATCTGGAGCGTGGCTTCACTATCTACACATCGGACACTTTATCCAGTCCCAGGAACCCTAAGATCTTTTCCGGTCTTCCCTCTCCCAAGTTCGAACAACACTGTATGTCCTCTACTCTAATTAAGTCGGGGGTCTCAGTGATGTATCATCTCTTATTATCAGCTGAAACCCATAATAATGCTGTGAGATATAAGAGGAGCTGGGAGAGTGAACTTGGGAAATCCTTCTCAGAGCCGGTTTGGCTCAAGTCCTTTACACTAACTCATTCTTCCAAGATTTCATCTAAATTCCAAGAAACCAATTGCAAGATATTGTCCCAATGGTATAGAACACCCACAAGTCTAGGTAAAGTGTACCCCCAGACCCATGCTGGTGCTGTTTTCAGGCAATAGGTAGTTTCCTACACATTTGGTGGGACTGTCCTCTGATCTCTCCCCTCTACAACACGATCTTTAGAGACTCGGTGGTCCTTACGCCAGAAGCAACCCTGCTGTCTATGCTTCCTGGTTTCATAGCTAAAAACAAAAAAAGCCCACTTCAATTTTTTCTTATAGCCATGGGTCAAGTAATAACAAAACTTTGGAGTTCCTCTTCTCCCCCTACGAGAATCTTATGGCTGTAAACTATGGATTTTATAGCCCAAATTGAAGAAATAGCTGCACATGACGAAACTAAAAGAGAGAAATTTTATTCAATATGGTCAGATTGGATACTCTTCCGTAACTTGAAAGATCTGAAGATTTGGCTCCAATCAGGCATTGTTTCTGTATAATTCACTACTCCCATAATCCATTTCATCTTCAAATGAGAGTTGTTCCAAGCGCTGTCATTAACACTTCCTATCCCTTTTCTCAATGTCTTCACTTTAGGTGGAAACCTTTTCTTGATTTTGCTTGCTTTATTCTCCTCCTTCTCCTCTTTGCTCCTTTTATTTCTCTCTTTCTCTCTCTTATTCTATCTATTTTCACTGAATTTTATCTTTACGGAATTTATTGACAATAGAATATGTGAAAAGACTGTGATTAGAGATGAGCGAGTACCAAAATGCTTGGGTGCTCATTACTCGAGTCGAATTTTTCGTAATGCTAGAGAGCTCGTTTTGAGTAACGAACCCCATTGAAGTCAATGGGAGACTCGAGCATTTTTCAAGTTGACCAATGCTCCGCATAGGGGAGGTTGTGTGAAACACCTGAAAACATCAGAAAGTCATGGAAACACCACAGAAACGGATAAGGAACGGCAGGGGCAGCATGCATGGGTGCATCTGAGGCTCCCAGGTCACACTATTAAGCCAAATAGGGGGCAAGAACCTGGCGGTCACCCCCCTAACAATTTACTTTGGACAGACCATAAGCAGCAAGGCACATGCGCTGGCACATCCTAGCTAAGCACCACACTAGCTGCAACCAAGGACATGCACCGCCAGTGGGTGACACCACTGCCTCTTCTCCTGGGTTACATGCTGGCATTGCTGTCCAACCCCCCGCATGAGCCTGCGTCCACAGCGCACACAAAATTTTTCATGCACAGCGTTCAGCTGCCCTTATGCCACACACTGGCTTGATAGCCACACCACCCTCAAGTCTATTTATAAGTGCGTCTTGGATGAGGAGGAACCGGAGACACACACTGCAGAGGGTTGGCAGGGGCTGCCAGCAACCCTCTTTGAAAGTGTGGGCGATAGCCCACAATGCTGATGAGAATTGATGATAAATTGACTTACGATCATAATTCCAATCCCGTGCCACCTCCGTCACAAAATTGTCAGGAGCCGCCTACGTGGGCATAAAGGGGACTCAGATGCCAGTACTTTTACACATCTCCACAATGCGGCAGCGCATTCTAACACAAAAGATTGTTTTGAAGCAGGAGGTGTCGCCCAAGTAGCCACCACAGGTATACAGTGACCCTGTGAAAGTCTCATCATTAAATAAGTTACACTTCCTGTGAATGCTCCAATCGAGTATCTCAGATAACTGTGGTAATTTGTAACATGAGAGGGCGTAGGCGGACTCCAGTATAGGTGGACCCCTAAAACATCTCTGTAGCAAGAGTATAGACGAACCCCTGAGAACTTTCTGCAGCAGGTGTATAGGTGGACCCCTGAAACATTTCTGTAGCAAGAGCATAGGCAGACCCCTGAAACATTTCTGTAGCAAGAGTATAGGCAAACCCCTCAGACCTTTATGTAGCAAGTGTATAGGTGGACACCTGAAACATTTCTGTAGCAAGAGTATAGGCGAACCCCCCAAACCTTTCAGTAGCAAGTGTATAGGTGGACCCCTGAAACATTTCTGTAGCAAGAGTATAGGTGAACCCCTGAAAAAATTTGTTTACGTATAGGCGAAGGCCGGAAAAATTAGTTAGCTAAGAGTATAGGCGAAGGCCTGAAAAATTTGTGTACCAAGAGTATAGGCGAACACCTGAAAAAAATTGTTCACCAACACTATAGGCGAAGCCCCGAAAAATTAGTTTGCTAACAGTATAGGCGAGAGCCTGAAAAATTGGTGTGCCAATAGTACAAAAGTACCCCTGAAAAATTGCTTTACCCCAAGGGTAGTTGAAACCCATAAACATTTTGCAAAGATACTTAATTTGTAACAGAGCCTGGAGGCAGCCCTCCGAAAAAATTGGTTTTAACTAGAGATGAGCGAGCACCAAAATGCTCGGGTGCTCGTTACTCGGGACGAAATTTTCGCGCTGCTCGAGGGTTCGTTTCGAGTAACGAACCCCATTGAAGTCAATGGGCGACTCCAGCATTTTTGTACATCGCCGATGCTCGCTAAGGTTTCCATTTGTGAAAATCGGGGCAATTCAAGAAAGTGATGGGAACGACACAGAAACGGATAGGGCAGGCGAGGGGCTACATGTTGGGCTGCATCTCAAGTTCCCAGGTCCCACTATTAAGCCACAATAGCAGCAAGAGTGGGCCCCCCCAACAACTTTTACATCTGAAAAGCCCTCATTAGCAATGCATACCTTAGCTAAGCACCACACTACCTCCAACAAAGCACAATCACTGCCTGCATGACACTCCGCTGCCACTTCTCCTGGGTTACATGCTGCCAAATCCCCCCCCCCCCACGACCCAGTGTCCACAGCGCACACCAAACTGTCCCTGCCCAGCCTTCAGCTGCCCTCATGCCACGCCACCCTCATGTCTATTTATAAGTGCGTCTGCCACAGGAAAAGCAGGCATACACTGCAGAGGGTTGGCACGGCTAGGCAGCGACCCTCTTTAAAAGGGGCGGGGCGATAGCCCACAATGCTGTACAGAAGCAATGAGAAATCCAATCCTGTGCCACCTCCATCTGGAGCTGCACACGTGGGCATAGCAATGGGGAACCTACGTGCCACACACTATTCATTCTGTCAAGGTGTCTGCATTCCCCAGTCAGACCACGTTTTTTTATATATAGTCACAGGCAGGTACAACTCCGCAATGGGAATTCCGTGTGCACCCACAGCATGGGTGGCTCCCTGGAACCCACCGGCGGTACATAAATATATCCCATTGCAGTGCCCATCACAGCTGATGTAATGTTGTGCTTAATGCAGGTGGGCTTCGGCCCACACTGCATGCCCCAGTCAGACTGGGGTTCTTTAGAAGTGGAAACAGATGCATTTACAACTCCCTGTGGACCCACAGCATGGGTGGGTGCCAGGAAGCCACCGGCGGTACATAAAAATATCCCATTGCAGTGCCCATCACAGCTGATGTAGTATTGTCATGTTTAATGCAGGTGGGCTTCGGCCCACACTGCATGCCCCAGTCAGACTGGGGTTCTTTACAAGTGGAAACAGATGCATTTACAACTCCCTGTGGACCCACAGCATGGGTGGGTGCCAGGAAGCCACCGGCGGTACATAACAATATACCATTGCATTGCCCATCACAGCTGAGGTAGTAATGTCATGTTTAATGCAGGTGGGCTTCGGCCCACACTGCATGCCCCAGTCAGACTGGGGTTCTTTAGAAGTGGACACATGTAGTTACAACTCCCTGTGGACCCACAGCATGGGTGGCTCCCTGGAACCCACCGGCGGTACATAAAAATATCCCATTGCATTGCCCATCACAGCTGAGGTAGTATTGTCATGTTTAATGCAGGTGGGCTTCGGCCCACACTGCATGCCCCAGTCAGACTGGGGTTCTTTAGAAGTGGAAACAGATGCATTTACAACTCCCTGTGGACCCACAGCATGGGTGGCTCCCTGGAACCCACCGGCGGTACATAACAATATCCCATTGCATTGCCCATCACAGCTGATGTTATGTCAGCTGTAATGCAGGTGGGCCAAAAATGTATTGGATTACACTGTAGGCGAGGGCCCACAAAAATTGGTGTACCAACAGTACTAATGTACCTGAGAAAAATTGCCCATGCCCAACCGAGAGGGCAGGTGAAACCCATTAATCGCTTTGGTTAATGTGGCTTAATTGGTAACTAGGCCTGGAGGCAGCCCAGTTAAAATAAAAATTGGTTGAGGTGAAAGTTTCAACGCTTTAATGAGCATTGAAACGTATAAAAATTGTTTAGAAAAATTATATGACTGAGCCTTGTGGGCCTAAGAAAAATTGCACGTTCGGCGTGATTACGTCAGGTTTCAGGAGGAGGAGCAGGAGGAGGAGGATGAATATTATACACAGATTGATGAAGCAAAAAGGTCCCCGTTTTGGATGGTGATAGGGAACGATGCTTCCATCCGCGGGTGCAGCCTACGTATTGCTTAGGTATCGCTGCTGTCCGCTGGTGGAGAAGAGAAGTCTGGTGAAATCCAGGCTTTGTTCATCTTGATGAGTGTAAGCCTGTCGGCACTGTCGGTTGACAGGTGGGTACGCTTATCCGTGATGATTCCGCCAGCCACACTAAACACACTCTCTGACAAGACGCTAGCCGCAGGACAAGCAAGCACCTCCAGGGCATACAGCGCGAGTTCAGGCCACGTGTCCAGCTTCAACACCCAGTAGTTGTAGGGGGCAGAGGCGTCACCGATGACGGTGCTGCAATCGGCTACGTACTCCCTCACCATCCTTTTACAGTGCTCCCGCCAACTCAGCCTTGACTGGGGACCGGTGACACAGTCTTGCTGGGGAGCCATAAAGCTGTCAAAGGCCTTAGAGAGTGTTCCCCTGCCTGCGCTGTACATGCTGCCTGATCTCTGCGCCTCCCCTGCTACCTGGGCCGCGGAAATGCGCCTTCGGCCACTAGCGCTGTCGGATGGGAAGTTTACCATCAGTTTGTCCACCCAATAGTTGTATTGAGCAGAGGGATCACAGAGGACGGTGGTACAGTAGGCTGTGTACTCCCTCACCATCTTTTTACAGTGCTCCCTCTGACTCAGTCTTGAGTGGGGAGTTACCACTCCACAGTCAAGACACAGTCTGGCTGGGGAGCCAAAAAACAACTGCTAGCGCTGTCAGATGGGAACTTTAGCATCACTTTTTCCACCAGGGCCCTGTGGTATTGCATCACTCTCGTACTCTTCGGGAGTGAGAGTGGAAAGGTTCTCCTCATACCATGGGTCGAGAAGGGTGTACACCCAATAATCCATGTTGGACAGAATGCGTCTAACGTGAAGGTCATGGGAAAGGCAGCCTACCATGAAATTAGTCATGTGTGCCAGAGTCCCAGTACGCAACACATTGCTGTCCTCACTAGGAGGATGCTCTTCCTCCTCCTCTTCAGCCCATACACGCTGAAGAGATGAGAATAAAGCAGCATGGATACCTTCTGCAGTGTGGGCAGCAGTCTCTTCCCCCCTGCTCCTCCAAAACGTGCTGAGTAACAGACTTGTGGGTGGTCTGGCTATCAAGCAACATACGGTCATCCCCCATCTCCTGTTCTAACTGCAAAGCGTCAGCCTTTATGCTTAGCAGCGAACTTCTCAGCAAGCAAAGCAGGAAGCACAGCAGTCGGTGCTCTGGCAGCTGGAAGCAATGTTACAGTGTCCTAAAGGTGGCAGCATCCGTGGTGGACTTGCGGAAATCTGCGCACATGTGGCGCATCTTGCCGAGCAGGTCAGACAAGTGGGGGTAGTTTTTCAGAAACTGCTTAACCACCAGATTGAAGATGTGTGCTAGGCATGGCACGTGTGTGAGGCTGCCAAGCTACCACCAGGTTACGGCCGTTGTCACACACGACTATGCCCGGTTGGAGGCTCAGCAGCGAAAGCCAGTGATCGGTCTGCTCCGTCAGACCCTGTAACAGCTCGGGGGCCGTGTGCCTCTTGTCACCTAAGCTGATTAGTTTCAGCACGGCTTGCTGACGCTTCCCAACTGTTGTGCCGCCGCCGCACGCTACCGACTGCAGGCGACGTGCTCACACTTCTTAATTGAGAGGTGGAGGTGGCGGAGGAGGAGGGGGGGAGGAGGTTGGAGGAGGTGGCATAATATGCTGCAGAAACCAGCACCGAGGTAGGACCCGATATCTTCGGTGTGGGTAGCACGTGAGAGGTCCCAGGCTCTGACTCGGTCCCAGCCTCCACCAAGTTCACCCAATGTGCCGTCGGGGAGATATAGTGTCTCTGCCTGCCAGTACTTGTCCACATGTCCATTGTTAATTGGACCTTCCCAATAACCGCATTGGTGAGGGCACGGTTTATGTTGCAGGAGACGTGCTGTTGTAGGGTGGGCATGGCACACCAGGAAAAATAGTGTCGACTGGGGACCGAGTTGCGCGGGACCGCCGCCGCCATCATGTTTTTGAAAGCCTGCATTTCCACAAGCCTGTACGGCAGCATCTCATTTGGCAATGTGCACTTTTAAAGCTTGTGCATGCGGGTGGGTGGCGGCATATTTCCGCTTTCGCTCCAACGCTTGTTAGCGACAACTGAACGCTGCACTGGGAGACATTGCTAGAGACCGTGGAGGTGAGGGTGTGGGTGCAGGCTGGGAGGCGCTCTTGCCTGTGTCCTGTGAGGGGGATTCGATCTGTATGCCCTTACTACCCTTACAACAACCTCACTGACAGACAACTGTATCTCATCATCCTCATCCACAAAAAGCTCTTGAGACAGTTGCCGGAAGACTGCAGATTCATCACCCGGACTCTGGGAAATTTCCAAATGTTGGGCATCGGTCATGACAAACTCCTCAGGGCAGGGACACGAGAACAGCTCCTGGGAGTCTGCCTACTCAGAATCTCTCCTTTTTCTTGAGTGACGAGTCTGGGAGGAAGGAGGAGCAGTCAGTGAATTCAGAGGTGCAGTCCCTAGCCAGGTAGGAGTGGACTGCATGGAAGACTGGGTGTTCGATACATTACTGGACGTGTTATGCGCGATCCACAACAGGACCTGATCGCACTGCTGTGCTTGTAATAAAGGTCTACTACGTGGACCCGCAAAATGTGAGATGAAGCTGGGGAGTAGAGAGACGTGGCACTCTCCTAATCCCTCAGCAGCCAGCTGTGATTCACCCCGCCCAGGACCTTGGCCTGTGCCTACACCCTTACTTGGATGCCTGCACCCTTGACCCTTACCCCTACTCCTCATCATGTTGGATAAAGGATAGAGCAGGGCCCAAATAAATTACCCCACTATATAGCGCAGAGAACTGGGGCTAATTCCCCACCCACAGAGACTTGTAGATACTGAAGGCTCTATGCTGTGACAAAAAAAATGAACCCGCTGTCTTGCGCTGATACCTAGGGGTAATTTACCGCTCACAGAGACTTGTATATAAGAGAGGCAGAGAAGTATTAACCCAGTGGATAGTGCTGATAACTGCGGCTACTTCACCACACACAAGGAAAATGTATTGTGAGATGCTCTGCACAGGGGCAGAGAATTATTAACCCAGTGGACAGTGCTGATAACTGTGGCTACTTCACCACACACAAGGAAAGGGTATTGTGAGATGCTCTGCACAGGAGCAGAGAACTATTAACCCAATGGATAGTGCTGATAACTGCGGCTACTTCACCCAACACAGTGAATGGTAAATGTCAGATACTCTGCACTGCCCCAGAAAAAATTAGCGGACTGTTTAGCGATGGGAACTCTGGCTAATTCACCACACACAGCGAATGGGATGTTAGTTAGTCTGCACAGCCCCAGTAAAAATTAGCCCACTCTTTAGCGATGGGCTAATGGGATGTGTGAGATAGTCTGCACAGTCCCAGGAAAAATTAGAGGACAGTTAAGTGATGAGAACTCTGGCTAATTCTACACATTTTTTTGCGTGAAACCAGATTGATGAGCATGTATGAAACCTTGAGGAATGATTTTATGCGGGTTGCGAGTGTTTTTAGCAGAATTTTAACATTGTTATTAGTTGTAAGAACTTCCAAGTCCTTCTTGGGTTTAGGAATTAGGATGATGAGGGCTTCACGATCTGCTCTGCAAAATAAATTATAAAATCCAAGGAGTTTAGGAAATGAAAATCTGCATTTTTTAAAATACTGTTCTATGAGGAACCCATTTCTACCTATGGATTTCCTGTTAGACTAAGATTTAATGGCATCTACTATTTATAATAATAATCTTTATTTCTATAGTGCCAACAAATTCCGCAGCGCTTACAAAAACAGGGCAAGACCAAATTACAAAAGTACAGAAAACTACGGTTCCATGTAGTAATCAATTGATGGAAATAGTAGGGGTAAGGGTCATGCTCAAACGAGCTTACATACTACAAATAATGGGGTAATACAGAAGATAAAGAGGCTGGAGATGTGCACGGTACGGCGAGGTGGAGAGTGTGGGATGCTATACACATAGACAATGGTCAGATATAAGCCGTATAGTAGCTGAATCGGTATGACTGCAGGGGGCAGTTGTTGGCGGATAGCAGTCACTAGGACAGAGAGCATGTTATCAGGTGGAGTACAGAGGGGTTTGGTTTAGCTTCCAACTGCTCATCAGAGCAAATTGAACCAAGAAGTATTTAGGTAATTAGCGAACGTCTAATTAATTAACTGTGGATCATCCACCAGGACACAGTTGGCATCACGGTTAGCTGTGATCCCCTCTAGCTAGATAAACCAGCAGGTCACTACTTTTATCACCATGGTCAATTATATGATGGGGAGAGCAGAGGAGTTTCGTCTGGTTGTAATACATTCAAAACAGAATAACTATCCGAGGAAGAATCAACTATGTGACATGCTGCTGAGAGGTGGTCTGTCAAGTCCAGCCGGGTGGCCTGCAAAGGCTTCCTGTACTCAGTTATTGTAGAAGTAAAGGATCCTTTGCTGAGAGCCTTAAAGAAACACTGACCCCCCCCCCCCCAATACATAACTGCCTCCTGTTCAACATGCACTTCCTGTTGCTCCAACCATAAGCCTTCACGGAGGTCCACACCAAGATCAAGGACCAGCTGGAGTGGTGAATGATCTGATACCTCTAAACAAATAAGATAGATCATGGATCATTGAACGACAATCAGGGAAGACAAAATGGAAATCAATATAGAAAAAGGCATCATGTGAAAGGCAATTACATGAATAGGCGGTGTCATCTAGATGGAGGAGAAATGCAAATTCCTACATCTGGGCAAGAAAACTGAAAAAACACATACAGAATGGGAGAAATTGGGCTAAGCAGCAGCACACGTGAAAAAGACTTGGGTATACTAATAGATCATAGACTGAACATGAGTCAACAATGTGATGCAGCAGCCAAAAAGGCAAACACAATTCTGGGATGTATTAAGAGAAGCATAGAATCTAGCTCACATGAGATACTTATCCCCCTCTACTCTTCCTTAGTCAGACCTCATCTGGAATATTGTGTCCAGTTCTGGGCACCCCACTTTAAAAAAGACATAGACAAACTGGAGCAAGTTCAGAGAAGAGTTACTAAGATGGTGAGCAGTGTGCAAATCATGTTCTATGAGGATCTGGGAATGTTTAGCTTGCAAAAAAGAAGGCTGAGAGGAGACTTAATAGCTGTCTACAAATCTTTGAAGGGCGGTCACAGTGCAGAGGGATTAGCCCTATTCTCATTTGCACAAGGAAAGACTAGAAGCAATAAGATGAAACTGAAAGGGAGGAGACACAAATTAGATATTAGAAAAAAACTTTCTGACAGTGAGGATGATCAATGAGTGGAACAAGTTACCAAGGAAGGTGGTGAGTCCTCCTTCAATGGAAGTGTTCAAACAAAAACTGGACAAATATCTGTCTGGGATGATTTAGTGAATCCTGCACTGAGCAGGGGGTTGGACCCGATGACCCTGGAGGTCCTTTCCAACTCTACCATTCTATTATATATATAAACATGGGCAGTCACACCATGAAATAACACATCCAGAATCACTTCCAGTAATCACCCTCAAATCTGCCCCACGGTATCACAACTGGCCAAGGAACATCCAGGGAGTCCCCCAAGAAAAACTGTAAAAACAGAACAATAGGGCTGCCAGACATATCATCTCCTGATAAGATATTGGTTAAACCACAACCAAGAAGCTACCAAAGGAAAACAGAAAAAATAGAACACTGGTCTAGGCTGTCCAAATCACATGTAGATGTAACATCTATGATGGCCACTCCAAAACCAATAAAAAGGGGCAAAGGCCATTTTCAACAACTATAAAAGAAAACATGCCGTGTCAGCCAAGGAAGAGACATTCAGCTTACCATAGACAGGTTTTCACATCCTCAGGCAAACAATTGTCCTTAATTGCTTTCAATTTGACTGGATAGAGCATGGCATAAGTAATGTCAGGGCTCGAACCTGGGACCTCCTGCACTCCAGTCAGCAGCTCTCTCCATTAGACCAAAGTCCGCAAACAGTAATAGTCAGCAGCACAACCAGATAGAATACCATTCTAGTGGGGGAGTGCAATTAAATAAAGTGCACGCTTTACCAAAGGTCCAGACTCCAATGCAACCATCTAGGTCATGAAGAAATTCCAGAAAGCAGCACAGTAGGAAAGGGAAATATTCAAGGTGCCATATCCAGGTTAAAAACCTTCATCTTTATTCTTTGTGGATAAAATCCGCAATAAAAACAGAACGCGACGTTTTGGCCGACACAGTGGCCTTTGTCAAACTTGAGCAAGAGCATTAGAAATAGACCAAAGCCCATACCTGATGATATGGAAACCGTGGGTGGGTCACCCTTGTCCTCGGGACCTGTCACACAGGAGACAATTGAACTGGAGCTCTGCATGAAACCTGACCACGAGGAAATGATCAGCTTCCTGCTCATCTTGTCCCCTAAATTTTCGGTGATTCTAGGAATCCCTTGGTTCCCTACTAAAGATGAGCGAACACCAAAATCCTCGGGTGTTCGTTATTCGAAACGAACTTCCCGCGATGTTCGAGGGTTCGTTTCGAATAACGAACCCCATTGAAGTCAATGGGCGACCGGAGCATTTTTGTATTTCGCCGATGCTCGCTAAGGTTTTCATGTGTGAAAATCTGGGCAATTCAAGAAAGTGATGGGAATGACACAGCAACGGATAGGGCAGGCGAGGGGCTACATGTTGGGCTGCATCTCAAGTTCACAGGTCCCACTATTAAGCCACAATACCGGCAAGAGTGGGCCCCCCCCTCCCAACAACTTTTACTTCTGAAAAGCCCTCATTAGCAATGCATACCTTAGCTAAGCACCACACTACCTCCAACAAAGCACAATCACTGCCTGCATGACACTCCGCTGCCACTTCTCCTGGGTTACATGCTGACCAACCCCCCCGCACGACCCAGTGTCCACAGCGCACACCAAGTTGTCCCTGCGCAGCCTTCAGCTGCCCTCATGCCACGCCACACTCATGTCTATTTATAAGTGCGTCTGCCATGAGGAGGAACCGCAGGCACACACTGCAGAGGGTTGGCACGGCTAGGCAGCGACCCTCTTTAAAAGGGGCGGGCGATAGCCCACAATGCTGTACAGAAGCAATGAGAAATATAATCCTGTGCCACCGCCATCAGGAGCTGCACACGTGGGCATAGCAATGGGGAACCTATGTGCCACACACTATTCATTCTGTCAAGGTGTCTGCATGCCCCAGTCAGACCGGGCTTTTTAATTCATAGACACAGGCAGGTACAACCCCCTATTGTGAAGTCCCTGTGGACCGACAGCATGGGTGGCTCCCTGGAACCCACCGGCGGTACATAAAAATATCCCATTGCATTGCCCAACACAGCTGAGGTAGTAATGTCGTGCTTAATGCAGGTGGGCTTCGGCCCACACTGCATGCCCCAGTCAGACTGGGGTTCTTTACAAGTGGAAACAGATGCATTTACAACTCCCTGTGGACCCACAGCATGGGTGGGTGCCAGGAAGCCACCGGAGGTACATAAAAATATCCCATTGCATTGCCCAACACAGCTGAGGTAGTAATGTCGTGCTTAATGCAGGTGGGCTTCGGCCCACACTGCATGCCCCAGTCTGACTGGGGTTCTTTAGATGTGCTTTCAGATGCATTTATAATTCTCTGTGGACCCACAGCATGGGTGGGTGCCAGGAAGCCACCGGCGGTACATAAAAATATCCCATTGCATTGCCCAACACAGCTGAGGTAGTAATGTCGTGCTTAATACAGGTGGGCTTCGGCCCACACTGCATGCCCCAGTCAGACTGGGGTTCTTTACAAGTGGACACATGTAGGTTACACTCCGTGTGCACCTACAGCATGGGTGGCTCCCTGGAACCCACCGGCGGTACATAAAAATATCCCATTGCATTGCCCATCACAGCTGAGGTAACGTCAGCTGTAATGCAGGTGGGCTAAAAATTAATTTGATTACACTGTAGGCGAGGGCCTACAAAAATTGCTGTATCAACAGTACTAATGTACATCCAAAAAATTGGCCATGGCCAGCCAAGAGGGCAGGTGAAACCCATTAATCGCTTTGGTTAATGTGGCTTAAGTGGTAACTAGGCCTGGAGGCAGCCCAGTGTAACGAAAAATTGGTTCAAGTTAAAGTTCCAACGTTTTTAAGCGCATTGAAACTTTTAAAAATTGTTCAGAAAAATTATTTGAGTGAGCCTTGTGGCCCTAAGAAAAATTGCCCGTTCAGCGTGATTACGTGAGGTTTCAGGAGGAGGAGCAGGAGGAGGAGGAGGAATATTAGACACAGATTGATGAAACAGAAATGTCCCCGTTTTGGATGGTGAGAGAGAACGTAGCTTCCATCCGCGGGTGCAGCCTACGTATTGCTTACGTATCCTTGCTGTCCGCTGGTGGAGAAGAGAAGTCTGGGGAAATCCAGGCTTTGTTCATCTTGATGAGTGTTAGCCTGTCGGCACTGTCGGTTGACAAGCGGGTACGCTTATCTGTGATGATTCCCCCAGCCGCACTAAACACCCTCTCCGACAAGACGCTAGCCGCAGGACAAGCAAGCACCTCCAGGGCATACAGCGCTAGTTCAGGCCACGTGTCCAGCTTCGACACCCAGTAGTTGTAGGTGGCAGAGGCGTTACGGAGGACGGTCGTGCGATCGGCTACATACTCCCTCACCATCCTTTTACAGTGCTCCCGCCGACTCAGCCTAGACTGGGGAGCGGTGACACAGTCTTGCTGGGGAGCCATAAAGCTGTCCAGGCCCTTAAAGACTGTTGCACTGCCTGGGATGTACATGCTGCTCGATCTCCGCACCTCCCCTGCTACCTTGCCCTCGGTACTGCGCCTTCTGCCACTAGCGCTGTCGGCTGGGAATTTTACCATCAGCTTGTCCGCAAGGGTCCTGTGGTATAGCAACACTCTCGAACCCCTTTCCTCTTCGGGAATGAGAGTGGGCAGGTTCTCCTTATAGCGTGGGTCGAGCAGTGTGTACACCCAGTAATCCGTTGTGGCCAGAATGCGTGCAACGCGAGGGTCACGAGAAAGGCATCCTAACATGAAGTCAGCCATGTGTGCCAGGGTACCTGTACGCAACACATGGCTGTCTTCACTAGGAAGATCACTTGCAGGATCCTCCTCCTCCTCAGGCCATACACGCTGAAAGGATGACAGGCAATCAGCCGGTGTACCGTCAGCAGCGGGCCAAGCTGTCTCTTCCCCCTCCTCCTCATCCTCCTCATGCTCCTCCTCCTCCTCCTGTACGCGCTGAGAAATAGACAGGAGGGTGCCCTGACTATCCAGCGGCATACTGTCTTCCCCCGCCCCCGTTTCCGAGCGCAAAGCAGCTGCCTTTATGCTTTGCAGGGAATTTCTCAAGATGCATAGCAGAGGAATGGTGACGCTAATGATTGCAGCATCGCCGCTCACCACCTGGGTAGACTCCTCAAAATTACCAAGGACATGGCAGATGTCTGCCAACCAGGCCCACTCTTCTGAAAAGAATTGAGGAGGCTGACTCCCACTGCGCCGCCCATGTTGGAGTTGGTATTCGACTATAACTCTACGCTGTTCATAGAGCCTGGCCAACATGTGGAGCGTAGAGTTCCACCGTGTGGGCACGTCGCACAGCAGTCGGTGCACTGGCAGCTTAAAGCGATGTTGCAGGGTGCGCAGGGTGGCAGCGTCCGTGTGGGACTTGCGGAAATGTGCGCAGAGCCGGCGCGCCTTTACGAGCAGGTCTGACAAGCGTGGGTAGCTTTTCAGAAAGCGCTGAACCACCAAATTAAAGACGTGGGCCAGGCATGGCACGTGCGTGAGGCTGCCGAGCTGCAGAGCCGCCACCAGGTTACGGCCGTTGTCACACACGACCATGCCCGGTTGGAGGCTCAGCGGCGCAAGCCAGCGGTCGGTCTGCTGTGTCAGACCCTGCAGCAGTTCGTGGGCCGTGTGCCTCTTATCTCCTAAGCTGAGTAGTTTCAGCACGGCCTGCTGACGCTTGCCCACCGCTGTGCTGTCACACCGCGCGACACCGACTGCTGGCGACATGCTGCTGCTAACACATCTTGATTGCGAGACAGAGGTTGCGGAGGAGGAGGAGGAGGGTGCTTTAGTGGAGGAAGCATACACCTCCGCAGATACCACCACCGAGCTGTGGCCCGCAATTCTGGGGGTGGGTAGGACGTGAGCGGTCCCAGGCTCTGACTCTGTCCCAGCCTCCACTAAATTCACCCAATGTGCCGTCAGGGAGATGTAGTGGCCCTGCCCGCCTGTGCTTGTCCACGTGTCCGTAGTTAAGTGGACCTTGCCACTAACCGCATTGGTGAGGGCGCGTACAATGTTGCGGGAGACGTGGTCGTGCAGGGCTGGGACGGCACATCGGGAAAAGTAGTGGCGACTGGGAACTGAGTAGCGCGGGGCCGCCGCCTCCATGATACTTTTGAAGGACTCCGTTTCCACAACCCTATACGGCAGCATCTCAAGGCTGATGAATTTTGCTATGCGGACGGTTAACGTTTGAGCGTGCGGGTGCGTGGCGGCGTACTTGCGCTTGCGCTCCAACAGTTGCGCAAGCGACGGCTGGACAGTACGCTGAACTACACTGGTGGATGGGGCCGAGGACAGCGGAGGTGAGGGTGCAGGCCATGAGGCGGTAGTGCCCGTGTCCTGAGAGGGGGGTTGGATCTCAGTGGCAGGTTGGGGCACAGGGGGAGAGGCAGGGGTGCAAACCGGAGGTGGTGAACGGCCTTCGTCCCACCTTGTGGGGTGCTTGGCCATCATATGTCTGCGCATGCTGGTGGTGGTGAGGCTGTTGGTGTTGGCTCCCCGGCTGAGCTTTGCGCGACAAAGGTTGCACACCACTGTTCGTCGGTCGTCAGGCGTCTCTGTGAAAAACTGCCAGACCTTTGAGCACCTCGGCCTCTGCAGGGTGGCATGGCGCGAGGGGGCGCTTTGGGAAACAGTTGGTGGATTATTCGGTCTGGCCCTGCCTCTACCCCTGGCCACCGCACTGCCTCTTGCAACCTGCCCTGCTGCTGTCCGTGCCTCCCCCTCTGAAGACCTGTCCTGTGTAGGCGTTGCACACCAGGTGGGGTCAGTCACCTCATCGTCCTGCTGCTCTTCCTCCGAATCCTCTGTGCGCTGCTCCCTCGGACTTACTGCCCTTACTACTACCTCACTGCAAGACAACTGTGTCTCATCGTCATCGTCCTCCTCACCCACAGAAAGTTCTTGAGACAGTTGGCGGAAGTCCCCAGCCTCTTCCCCCGGACCCCGGGAACTTTCGAATGGTTGGGCATCAGTGACGATAAACTCCTCTGGTGGGAGAGGAACCACTGCTGCCCAATCTGAGCAGGGGCCCGAGAACAGTTCCTGGGAGTGTTCCCGCTCCTGAGCATGTGTCATTGTAGTGGAGTGAGGAGGCTGGGAGGAAGGAGGAGCAGCAGACAGAGGATTCGGATTTGCAGCAGTGGACGGCGCAGAACTGTGGCTGGACGATAGGTTGCTCGAAGCACTTTCTGCCATCCACGACAGGACCTGCTCACACTGCTCATTTTCTAATAACCGTCTCCCGCGTGGACCCATGAATTGTGCGATGACTGTCGGGACGCCAGAAACGTGCCTGTCTACTAATCGCGCAGCAGACGGCTGCGATACACCTAGAACAGGAGTTCGGCCTGTGCCCACACCCTGACTTGGCCCTCCGCGTCCTCGGCCGCGTCCACATCCTCTAGGCCTACCCCTACCCCTCAGCATGCTGTATTACCAGTGATTTGATTTCACAGGCAGGAAATAAATTGGCGCAAGACTGCAGGCCAAATATAATTTTTTCCCTTTTTTGAAAACGAAATGCCCCACTGCCTCTAGTGAATGAATAATCTAAGTTTAATAACTGTGCTGTGGCCCTGCTAATGTGTCACAGAACTTGAGGGTAGCAGAGTTATTAACTCTGGCAGAGCAGGTATTTTTTTCCCAATTAAGGAAAGCAAATGGGGAAGCCAGCAGTAAACCGTAGCTGGGTGCGTCTGATTTTTTAACGTTGTACACGCAGCTCACACGTGTCCACAGCCCTTAGGACGGACAGAGGCAGGACAAATAGATTTCTTTTCCCTTTTTTTACACCAAAAGGACCCACTGCGTATATTCAATGAACATGAGAAGTTTAATAACTGTGCTGTGGCCCTGCTAATGTGTCACAGAACTTGAGGGTAGCAGAGTTATTAACTCTGGCAGAGCAGGTATTTTTTTCCCAATTAAGGAAAGCAAATGGCGAAGCCAGCAGTAAACCGTAGCTGGGTGCGTCTGATTTTTTAACGTTGTACACGCAGCTCACACGTGTCCACAGCCCTTAGGACGGACAGAGGCAAGACAAATAGATTTCTTTTCCCTTTTTTTACACCAAAAGGACCCACTGCGTATATTCAATGAACATGAGAAGTTTTATAACTGTGCTGTGGCCCTGCTAATGTGTCACAGAACTTGAGGGTAGCAGAGTTATTAACTCTGGCAGAGCAGGTATTTTTTTCCCAATTAAGGAAAGCAAATGGCGAAGCCAGCAGTAAACCGTAGCTGGGTGCGTCTGATTTTTTAATGTTGTACACGCAGCTCACACGTGTCCACAGCCCTTAGGACGGACAGAGGCAGGACAAATAGAATTCTTTTCCCTTTTTTTACACCAAAAGGACCCACTGCGTATATTCAATGAATAATAACTGTGTTGTGGCCCTGCCTACACAATTCTGTCCCTGTAGTATCAATGGAGGGTGCAATGCTCTGCAGAGGCGATTTTGAGAGAAAAAAAAATATGCAGCACTGCTAACAGCAGCCAGCACAGTACTGCACACGGTTAAATATGGCCCTAGAAAGGACCGTTGAGGTTCTTGAAGGCTACACTCACTCCTAACACTCTCCCTGCCTATCCAACACTTCTGTCCCTAATGCCGGGTGCAACGCTCTGCAGAGGCGATTTTGAGAAGAAAGAAAAAAAAGTCACTGCTAACAGCAGCCAACACACAGGTATTACTGGCCCTAATAAGGACCTTTGGGGCCTACACTAACTGCTATTTCTCTCCCTACAGCAGCTCCGGTACCAGCAGCACTGTCCCTCATCTAACTCACAAGGCATCTGAGGCGAGCCGCGGGAGGGGCCGACTTTTATATTCGGGTGACATCTGATCTTCCCAGCCACTCACAGCAGGGGGGTGGTATAGGGCTTGAACGTCACAGGGGGAAGTTGTAATGCCTTCCCTGTCTTTCAATTGGCCAGAAAAGCGCGCTAACGTCTCAGGGAAGGAAGTGAAAGTAACCCGAATACCGCATGGTGTTCGTTACGAATAACGAACATCCCGAACACCCTAATATTCGCACGAATATCAAGCTCGGACGAATACGTTCGCTCATCTCTATTCCCTACCCATAATCCCTCTATCAACTAGGAATCAAGGACCATTGCCTTCCCCTCAGAGTACTGTAAGGAAAACTGCAAGGTAGCACCAGCCATCCCTAAACCAGTGCAAGGCCCCAAGGATAGTAAACAGGACTTTGAGATGTTACTGGCTTAATACCAGATGTTCAGAAATGTCTGCAGCAAGAAGATAGCTGACCAGCTGCCACCTCATCGGCCCTATGATTGCCCAGTATAGTTGCCCCCCGATGCTTCTATTCCTTTTGGATGGATCTACAAACTTTCGGAACTGGAGTTGAAGGTACTCTGAATCCTTTTTTCAAATTTTCATCCAGGTGTTCTCATTCGACTGTATCTTTCCCAGCTGGCGCGCCCATATTTTTTGTGGAAGAGTGTCTCAACCCTGCGACCATATATCGATTACAGGGAGTTAAAGGGGTGGTCTCGCGAAACCAAGTGGGGTTATACACTTCCGTATGGCCATATTAATGCACTTTGTAATGTACATTGTGCATTAAATATGAGCCATACAGAAGTTATTCCACTTACCTGCTCCGTTGCTAGCGTCCTCGTCTCCATGGTTCCGTCTAAATTCGCTGGCAGCTTGCTTTTTTAGACGCGCTTGCGCAGTCCGGTCTTCTCCATTCAGCACGAGCCGCTTCAGTGTGCTCCCCGCTACAGCTCTTCTGCGCATGCGAAGACGAGCTGTCACTGCTCGGGAGCGCGCTGGAGCGGCCATTCTGTACCTTCCTCTGTTAGAGGAAGGTGCAGAAACTGGAGCTGCCCAGCGGAGAAGCCCAGCCCAGCCCAGCAGCCCCGAGAAGCGTCCCAGGTAAGTGATGGGTCGGGGGGGCTGCCGCTGCGCCGGGGGAACTAGCGCTGCGCCGGGGGGGGGGGGGCTGTCGCTGCGCCGGGGGGGCTGCCGCTGTGATGGGGGAACTAGCGCTAGGCCGGGGGGGGCTGTCGCTAGGCCGGGGGAGCTAGCGCTAGGCCGGGGGGGCTGTCGCTGCGATGGGGGGGGCTGTCGCTAGGCCGGGGGGGCTGCCGCTGTGATGGGGGAACTAGCGCTAGGCCGGGGGGGGCTGTCGCTAGGCCGGGGGAGCTAGCGCTAGGCCGGGGGGGCTGTCGCTGCGATGGGGGGGGCTGTCGCTAGGCCGGGGGGGCTGTCGCTGCGCCGGGGGAACTAGCGCTGGGGAGCCGGGGGCTAGCGCCGGTTACCTGCTGTCTGGTCGGCGGCTGCGGGGCGTCTGGTCGGCGGCTGCGATGCGTCCGGTTGCCATGGAGACACAGCTGGCGGCGTCTCGGGAGCGCGCACGTCGGGCTGCAGCGAGCGACTGGGAAAGAGCCGGCGGCCATCTTGAGGAAACTTTTATAACTTGCTGAAACGCTGGAACGGTAAGTACGAACCAGCTAGAAATGTAATTTACAGGGGGGCTTAGTAATGTGTGTTTAATGGGGGGGACTGGGCAAAAAAAAAAATTAACTGCTTCCTCGAGACATCTCCTTTAAATAAGAGTACGGTCTCGAATTGGTGCCCTCTTCCCTTGACTTCAAAACTATTAGAGAGACTCTGCTCTGCCAAAATTTTCACTAAACTAGATCTAAGAGGGGCCTATAACCTTGTACAGATTCTTAAGGAGATGAATAGATGATTGTTTTTAGGACAGGGTATGGTCATTTTGAATATCTAGTGATGCTGTTCGTCCTTTGCAATGCTCCCGCCACCTTCACACACTTTATCAATGACGTATTTCGAGACCTGTAGGACCAATTAGTAGTGGCGTATCTTGACGACATCCTTATGACTGATAACTTAGAGGAACATCGCAGGTACATTCAGGTGGTCTTGGAATGACTCCAAAAGAATAATTTCTACATCCAACTACAGAAGTGCAAGTTTGAACAGACTCAAATACAGTTTCTGGGATACATTATCTCCCCAGACAGCCTAAGTATGGACCCCAGCAAGATTAAAGCCATGGTATTGGGCGGCCAGGTGACACTGCACTGACCCACTCAAGGAATTGTACTTGCTCACTAATCTACATTGACGCATTTCTGCAGTCTTCTACATGCAAGCTGTGTCATCAGGATGAAGGAAAAGATAGGCAGGAGAGGCCCTGATAACTGGCAGCATTCCCGATACTTACTGGCAATAAGAACTTAGAATTTCTCCCCAGAGGTTATCTGCGAGACAAGCACGATGGGCCCTGGTTTTCTCCAGGTTCAATTTTATTGCGTCCTACTGTCCTAGTTCCAGAAATGGCAAGGTGGATGCTTTGTCCAAAATATTTTCAGATCCTGAAGAGGAGTCAAACACAGATGAAAGAATCCTGTCCCCCAAATTTTTGAGAGGTATCCTGCACTCTAATGAGGTCTAACAAAGTTTAAGGGAGGATACGAAAATGACCCTTTTCTGAGTTGTCCTAAGAATGTGAAGCTTTCTTTCAAAGATGGATTTGGAGGCGAGAACACCAACTATATGTTCCAGAGGCTGGTTGGCTCGAAGTCCTCAAACTAGTACCTCAAGTTTCTGGAAACCTTTCACCACAGCACTAAGAACTACTTTGAATCTCTCCTCTGCCTTTCATACTCAGTCTAATGGCCAGACCGAGAAAACAAACCAGACTCTGGAGCAGTATCTCTGCTGCTTCATCTACCATCCTCAAGACAACTGGGTGGATTATTTATTGACAGTGGAGTTCACCTACAACAATGCCTAACCCAGTTCAACCACCCAGAGCCCGTTCTATGCCAACTATGGTATACATCTCAATTTCATTCCTGGTTTTCCCATCAATGCCCCTATCCCAACTCTCAATCACGCACTGACAATATTAGAAGAAACCCAGAAGGAATTGAAAGAAGCCCTACGGGAAGCCCAAAATGCCTATAAAAAACGTCCGATTGATGCCACCAAGCAGCTCCTACCTTCCAGGTCAGAGAAAAGGTGTGGTTATCCACCAAAAACCTGAAGGCCCACGTACCCTCTCCTAAAAGTGGGCAAAAATTCATTGTGCCCTTCCCAGTCTCGGCAAGGGTCAGTCTAGTGGCACTTTGGTTGAAGCTCCCAGGCAGCCTAAGGATTCATCCTATTGTCCATGAGTCCCTGCTAAAGCCATTTTGGAAAAATACTTTTGTGAGAAGACATCAGCCATTTTCCTGACCCCGTGAAGGTTCAGGGCCAGAATGAGTTTGTGGTGAACATCCTGAATTCCAGACAACATAAAGGTGAACTCCAGTACCTCATGAAGTGGCAGGGATATGGGCCAGAGAACTCCTGGGTGCACTAGAAAAATGTACATGCTAAGAGGCTTATAAGGGAGTTTCACATAAGATACCCAGGGAACTGGCACCTGGGATGTGGAAGGGGGCTACTGTCAGGGACTAAACCCAGGATCTCCTGCACTCCAGTCAGCAGCTCTCTCCACTAGGCCATCCAAGACTTGGACAACTCTCTGCTGAACACCCAGCCATGCTCCTATGTCTTCCCTGACTGGCCCCACCCTGCCACCAATTGGGACTTCCTATAAAAGCCTGACCCTTTCCCAGATCCAGCGCGATTATTGTGCTCCAAGCTGTGATCAAGCTCTTTTTGCCTGCTTCTTTGCTATTCTACGGAGTTCTTCTGATACTTACCCCTGGCTTCCCATCTGACTATGCTACCAACCTCCTCCATCTCAACTGCGAAACAGGACCTCCAGTTGCTGACCCCTGGCATTCCTTCTGTTTTTTAAATTAAATACATTCTTATTGAGCATTTTTGTTTTAACAAATCAACCCGCAACAATCCCCCCCCCCCCAAGTCTCTCTCTTGTGGAAAATATAAAGTTTCATCTTGAATCCAGAGAAATGATCAACGTGATGTCCCAGCTGTGTCCTTTCACCTATGAAAGCAGAGAAGTATCCCAAAACAGATATACGATAGGATATTAAGGCAGACAGGTATTGCAAAATGCAGAACCCAATTCCCTATAGTGCTAGGGATAATTCACCACTATGCTCTCCCCTAAATCCATTCCCTGGTCCTCTTACCCTTGTTACAAGGCTATGCCACTTAACAGATTACTATTAAGCAAATTTAAGGGTGTTAATCCCAGAGTGTTCAGCCATTTAGACCATTTCTCATAGAATTTATGTACCATGTTGCATTTAAGATGTACTTGCTTCTCCCATGGCAGTATCCTATTAACCTTATCTCTAAATTCCCATAATGTTGGGGAAGGTTCATCTAACCAGTTCTTGATAGATACAGTAACCTAGCCACAGCAGTCTGTTCTGGCTCTGGTATTGGTGAATCATTAAAGGGGTTGTCCCGCACAGCAAGTGGAGTTATACACTTCTGTATGGCCATATTAATGCACTTTGTAATATACATCGTGCATTAAATATGAGCCACACAGAAGTTATACACTTACCTCCTCCGATGCTGGCGTCCCCGTCTCCATGGCGCCGACTAAAGCTGCCTTCTCCTTCCATTAGACGCTCTTGCGCTGTCTGGTCTTCTGTTCTTTTGAATGGGGCCGCTCCGGCGTGCTCGCGCCGCACATGTCTTCTGTGCATGCGCAGACCAGCTCTCCGGCGCGAGCACGCCGGAGCGGCCCCATTCAACAGAGCAGAAGACCGGACAGCGCAAGCACGTCTAATGGAAGGAGAAGGCAGCTTTAGTCGGCGCCATGGAGACGGGGACGCCAGCACCGGAGGAGGTAAGTGTATAACTTCTGTATGGCTCATATTTAATGCACGATGTATATTACAAAGTGCATTAATATGACCATACAGAAGTGTATAACCCCACTTGCTACCGCGGGACAACCTCTTTAACATAACTAAGTATGCCAACCAGTATACTTAGACACTATCAATCAGAGAATACACATCAGTCCAATATCTATTTGATTTTGGGCATCTCCACATCATGTGAATTAGACCATTGGGGTGAATTTTACATCTTTTACATAGAGGATCATCTCTTACTCCTATGGAGTGCAAGAAAGCGGGGGTGCAATACACTATGTATTAAATATAACTGGGACAGTCTACGTGTTTCACTTAGAGATAATTTGCGTAGCATCTGCAACACTTTGTCCCAGTGATCATCCTCTATAGATCCAATGTCTGTCTCCCACCTGTCTTTGATTCTGACTGGAGTCTTGGAGCCTAAGCAGTTTTTGTATCTGGGTAGAGATATCTTTCCTGCATTGACAGTTGATGTACCAATTACATCAGCCAGCATAAGCTTATAAACATTTATTTTTGTAACAACTCGCTCTGCCTAGAATGTGTGCCTTAATTGCAGATATTTATAAAAATGTGTGCGTGGTATATCGTACTCCATTTGCAGTTGGATGAATGACTTGCAGTCAACTGTATTGTCCCAGCTCCCGAAATCCTGAAGTTTGTACAGCTCAGATAGCCACATGGTTCCCCATATAGGCATGCTTTACCCTTCAATACCCATGACATCCCTGACTCTCTAAGTCTTATGTATAAACATTAACCCCTTAATGACGCGGCCATTTTTCTGTTTCCATTTTCGTTTTTTCCTCCCCCCTTTAAAAAAATCGTAACTCCTTTATTTATCCATCGACGTCGCTGTATGAGGGCTTGTTTTTTGCGGGACGAGTTGTATTTTTCAATAGTGCTATTTAAAGTACCATATAATGTACTGAAAAACTTTTAAAAAATTCTAAGTGGAGTAAAATGGGAAAAAAAACGACATTTCGCCATCTTTTAGTCTGTCTTGTTTTTACGGCGCACAAACGGCAACAAAAACGACATGATAACTTTATTCTATGGGTCGGTACGATTATAGGATACCAAACTTGTATAGTTTTTTTTTTCACTATACTCCTCTTTTTTTTTTTCAAAGACATTAAATTTTTTTCAATTATTTCCTGCGGTCATTTTGTGCGCGCAATAACTTTTTTATTTTTGCGTCGACGTTGTTGAGCAAGGTCTCATTTTTTGCGGGATGTCCTGTAGTTTACGTTGGTACCATTTTGGAATACATACGACTTTTTGATCGCTTTTTGTTGCATTTTTTCTGGGAGACAGGGTAACTAAAAAAGTGCATTTCTGGCGTTCTTTATTTGTTTTTTCGGACGTCGTTCACCGTGCGGGAAAATAATGCGCTACTTTGATAGTTCGGACATTTACGGATGCGGCGATACCAAATACATATTTTTAATTTATTATTTAGATTTTTTAATAATAGATATGACAAAAGGGGGGTGATTTAAACTTTTACAACTTTTTTTTTTTTTCAATTAAAAAAAACTTCATTGATTTTTTTTTTACATTACTTTGAAGTCCCCCTGGGGGACTTTAAGATGCGATGCTTTGATCGCTCCTGCAGTATGACGTAATGCTATAGCATTACGTCATACTGCTTTTTGACAGGCAGTCTATCAAGCCACCCTGTGTGGATGGCTTCATAGGCAGTCTGTTAAGGCAGCCCTGGGGCCTTTCATTAGGCCCCCGGCTGCCATGACACCTGCACGGCTCCCCCGATCTCACCACGGGGGGGCCGTGCGGGACCCCCGAACATCGTTCGGGGGATTTAAATGCCGCTGTCAGAATTGACAGCGGCATTTAAATGGTTAATAGCCGCGATCGGCCGCTAGGGGCTATTGCCCGCGGGTGTCAGCTGTTATAAACAGCTGACGCCCACACTGTATGAAGAGAGGTTGCATCGCAACCTCTTTTCATACATACCCCGCGGCCACAGGACGTACCGGTACGTCCTTGGTCGTGAAGGGGTTAAAGGGGTTCTGACACAAATAATTTTTTTATGCTTTAGCAGCCATTGTTCCCTGGTCTGCCTAATGGACACAGGGAACCCATGGTTTAATGGCTGCTAAAGCATAAAAATCTTATACTTACCTTTTCTTCTGTTGTTGTTGTCAGCAGCGGGGTCATCCTCTTCTTCCTGCACAAGCCGCGCCGCTCTGAGATCGCGCGCATGCGCAGTGGAGAGGTGCCCTCTGACAGGAGTCAGGACGGGCCGCGTCTCCACTGCGCATGCGCAGAATCTCGGAGTTCAGCAGGACGGACGGGCCGCCCAAAGCAAGCACGGCTTGTGACGTGCTTGCTGTGGGCGACCCGTCCGTTCACCTCGGAAGTGCCTGACGGACGGAGCAGAGCAGGAAGCGGTCTTTTTGACCGCTCCTGCTCTGCTTTTACAAGGCACAGAAGAAGATGCCGGCTGGAGCATACATGCCTGGCGATCGGGCCAGGCCAGGCAAGGTGAGTAAAAATTTTTTTTTTTGATGTCAGAACCCCTTTAATGAAGGGAATTGTGGAGTAGCAGCTCTAGATCCGTGCATTTTCAGCACCATAAACAAAGGCCTACCTCTTAAAAATTGTGTTATTAAATGACAAGCACCTCTCCTATCTTCCAGGCCCTAAGGTGTTGCATTTGTGTTACCAAAAAATATGCCCAGGGGTTGGGAAGAGTATTTCACATTCCTCTTTAGCTCTACTCAGTGTCTCCAACTTTATGCGTGAACATTTTTTACCCCATGAGAGGTCTCTAAAAAGACTGTCTATTTTGTAGAAAAAGATGTGAAAAGAACTGGTATGGAGGCAAAACACTCTAAGCTACTAGAAGATGTAGATCAAAGTCCAATGTGTGATGGTGAAAGCACTTCTTTTTTATTATTTTTTCAGAAATTAAAAACCAGCAATGGAATACGCGTTTCGGGGAAGAACCCCTTCGTCAGTTCGGCTGGATAGGACTGTGTGATAAGTACAAATAGATAATGGAGGAGTGATTAACAAAGAAAGGGGAGGAGAGGGGGGAAAAAAAAGAACAAAATTCATATACATAATGAAGTCTCACAAATGTGTCAATAAGAACAATAAATATATGATGAAAACATCGATCTGAACAGTGATAAAATATATATGAGACAAAAAACATAAAAGAATATGAGCATCCGTACATGTAAATTAACATGAAATTTATACAAAACAAATATCTGTTAAAATAGGGTGAAGACAATCCTGAGTAAAATACCAATCTTAAAAGTACCAATATGAGAGCGGATGGACTCAAAATCGTTGTTTATCCCTAACTTTATCCCACACCATGAACCCAATGCTGTCAATGCACACCATTCTGAAGTAGCTTTCCAATAGATTCCCTTTTTTATTTATTTATTTTATTTATTTATTTTTTCTTCTCATTTTTACATACATATACACATTTATTTATGCACCCCCTTGGGTGTAGCAATCATATCATATTTCCCAATAGGCTGTACATGCATTTTAATTCTGTAGTCATCCCATTCAGCTAAAAGCAACCACACGATTTTGAGTCCATCCGCTCTCATATTGGTACTTTTAAGATTGGTATTTTACTCAGGATTGTCTTCATCCTATTTTAACAGATATTTGTTTTGTATAAATTTCATGTTAATTTACATGTACGGATGCTCATATTCTTTTATGTTTTTTGTCTCATATATATTTTATCACTGTTCAGATCGATGTTTTCATCATATATTTATTGTTCTTATTGACACATTTGTGAGACTTCATTATGTATATGAATTTTGTTCTTTTTTTCCCCCCTCTCCTCCCCTTTCTTTGTTAATCACTCCTCCATTATCTATTTGTACTTATCACACAGTCCTATCCAGCCGAACTGACGAAGGGGTTCTTCCCCGAAACGCGTATTCCATTGCTGGTTTTTAATTTCTGAAAAAATAATAAAAAAGAAGTGCTTTCACCATCACACATTGGACTTTGATCTACATCTTCTAGTAGCTTAGAGTGTTGCGCCTCCATACCAGTTCTTTTCACATCCTTTTCGCTACACTTACGCCCACACTGGTGGAGCGTCATCTGGTTGGCAGCACCTCCACCATTCAAAATACTCAATCATTGAAAACTCTTTGTACTCCATAAATATTCCACTACCCTCACTGGGTCTTGCTCCACCCTCCTTTTTCATTTCTTTTACTCATATTTTGTAGAAAAAACATTTGACAATCCAGTGGGGTGATTTATGTAATAAGTACAATAACTGCAGCATCCAAATCATTTTAAGGAGATTCACCCCACCTATTAGCGAAAGAGGGTGCTTACACAGATTTAAACAGAATCTCACCAAAGTGCATCAGTGGGTTGAAATTCAATTTTGCATAGTCTGAGACCGACTTTGTTATATGTACCCCAAATATTTGAAGACAGGTGCAATTATCTAGTCAATTGTCAATTCTGATCTATGCACTGGCATTATAATAGATTTATTCCAGTTTATCATAAGCCCAGAATAAATTCCATACCCAGTAATTGCAGCTATACCATCTCCAGGGATTTTCCAGTATCTCTCGGAAAAAGCAGAACATCACCTGAAAATACAGTGTTCACTCATCTATCGTGGGGGGGGGGGGGGGGGTTACGTTCCAGAGACCTCCGTGATACATGAACTTCCGCAAAGTAGCAGCATTATATTTACACCAATCAATCTGTCGAGTGAACTGCTAAACAATCTCAAAAGTGAACGAATCATGCGCTTTTTTAGCGTCGGCAGTTTACATACAACGAACAGCATGCTTCGATCAGTGAGCCATTCAGCACCTAGGATACAGAACACATTCTATCAGCCAATAATGTGCTGTGTACAATCTCGTGTTGGCAAGCGCTAGTGGCGTACTGTATTTCTTGTATGTACTGCAAAATTACACAATATAGCGGAAAACTCAACGAAAACAGAATTATATATGGTCTATCTAAAAGCCATGATATACTGAATCCTCAATCATTGAACCGCGATATAGCAAGGGATCACGGTAATGCAATTATCTCCTCGGTATCTCCCCTCTTAAAACCCACGATATCTGGATATAATCTTATTAAAGCAGAGGTTGGTAATAAATGGTTCATACTCTGATTGGGCAACCGTCGCTAGTGGGGTGCCACAGGGTTCAGTGTTAGGCCCCATTCTGTTCAATATATTTATCAACGACCTGATGGAGGGGCTGCACAGTAAAATATCAATATTTGCTGAGGACACAAAATAAATGCAACGGAGGACAATGTATGACTACAAATGGACCTAGATAAGCCTGGGTCTCGGGCAGAAAAATGGAAAATGAAGTTCGTTGTTGATAAATGTAAGGTTCTGCACATGGGCAGGAGAAACCGATGTCACAAATATACACTGAATGGGGTAAAGTTAGAGAAAAGTGATCTGGAAAAAGACCTTGGGGTACTATGGGATTGTAGATTTAACTTGAGCAACCAATGCCAGTCAGCTGTTGCAAAAACAAATAAAGTCTTGGGGTGCAATAAAAGAGGTATAACCGTGAGGGACATTATTCTTCCTATATAAGGCACTTGTCAGGCCCCACATGGAGTACTGTGTACACTTCTGGACACCGATGCTCAGGAAAGATGCTGCAGTGCTTGAGGGGGTTCAAAGAAGGGAAACTAAATAAATAGTTGGAATGAGGGGACTGGAATACCCAGAGAGGTTATCAAAATTGGGATTATTTACCCTGGAAAAAAGACAGCTAAGGGGCGACCAAATAACTACAGTTAGGGCCAGAAATATTTGGACAGTAACACAATTTTCGCGAGTTGGGCTCTGCATGCCACCGCATTGGATTTGAAATGAAGCCTCTACAACAGAATTCAAGTGCAGATTGTAACGTTTAATTTAAAGGGTTGAACAAAAATATCTGATAGAAAATGTAGGAATTGTACACATTTCTTTACAAACACTCCACATTTTAGGAGCTCAAAAGTAATTGGACAAATAAACATAACCCAAACAAAATATTTTTTTTCAATATTTTGTTGCGAATCCTTTGGAGGCAATCACTGCCTTAAGTCTGGAACCCATGGACATCACCAAACACTGGGTTTCCTCCTTCTTAATGCTTTGCCAGGCCTTTACAGCCGCAGCCTTCAGGTCTTGCTTGTTTGTGGGTCTTTCCGTCTGAAGTCTGGATTTGAGCAAGTGAAATGCATGCTCAATTGGGTTAAGATCTGGTGATTAACTTAGCCATTGCAGAATGTTCCACTTTTTTGCACTCATGAACTCCTGGGTAGCTTTGGCTGTATGCTTGGGGTCATTGTCCATCTGTACTGTGAAGCGCCGTCCGATCAACTTTGCAGCATTTGGCTGAATCTGGGCTGAAAGTATATCCCGGTACACTTCAGAATTCATCCGGCTACTCTTGTCTGCTGTTATGTCATCAATAAACACAAGTGACCCAGTGCCATTGAAAGCCATGCATGCCCATGCCATCACGTTGCCTCCACCATGTTTTACAGAGGATGTGGTGTGCCTTGGATCATGTGCCGTTCCCTTTCTTCTCCAAACTTTTTTCTTCCCATCATTCTGGTACAGGTTGATCTTTGTCTCATCTGTCCATAGAATACTTTTCCAGAACTGGGCTGGCTTCTTGAGGTGTTTTTCGGCAAAATTAACTCTGGCCTGTCTATTTTTGGAATTGATGAATGGTTTGCATCTAGATGTGAACCCTTTGTATTTACTTTCATGGAGTCTTCTCTTTACTGTTGACTTAGAGACAGATACACCTACTTCCCTGAGAGTGTTCTGGACTTCAGTTGATGTTGTGAACGGGTTCTTCTTCACCAAAGAAAGTATGCGGCGATCATCCACCACCGTTGTCTTCCGTGGACGCCCAGGCCTTTTTGAGTTCCCAAGCTCACCAGTGAATTCCTTTTTTCTCAGAATGTACCCGACTGTTGATTTTGCTACTCCAAGCATGTCTGCTATCTCTCTGATGGATTTTTTCTTTTTTTTTTCAGCCTCAGGATGTTCTGCTTCACCTCAATTGAGAGTTCCTTTGACCGCATGTTGTCTGGTCACAGCAACAGCTTCCAAATCCAAAACCACACACCTGGAATCAACCCCAGACCTTTTAACTACTTAATTGATTACAGGTTAACGAGGGAGACGCCTTCTGAGTTAATTGCAGCCCTTAGAGTCCATTGTCCAATTACTTTTGGTCCCTTGAAAAAGAGGAGGCTATGCATTACAGAGCTATGATTCCTAAACCCTTTCTCCGATTTGGATGTGGAAACTCTCATATTGCAGCTGGGAGTGTGCACTTTCAGCCCATATTATATATATAATTGTATTTCTGAACATGTTTTTGTAAACAGCTAAAATAACAAAACTTGTGTCACTGTCCAAATATTTCTGGCCCTAACTGTATGTATAAATACATGAGGGGACAATACAAGGATCTCTCCCATGATCTGTTTATACCCAGGACTGCAACGGTAATGAGAGGGCATCCGCTACGTCTAGAAGAAAGCAGGTTTCATCACCAACACAGAAAGGGGTTCTTTACTGTAAGAGCAGTGAGACTGTTGAACTTTCTGCCTGAGGACGTGGTGATGGCAAAAGCCATAGAGGAGTTTAAGAGGGGACTAGACGTCTTTCCAGAGCGGAAGGATATTACAGGATATAGGCATTAGGTGACCAGCGGGTTGTTGATCCTGGTCTTACAGATAGTTACTACCTATCAGGTTGATTTAGGGATTATTCTGACTGCCATTATGGAGTCAGGAATGAATTTTTCCCCTGAAAGGACTAATTGGCTTCTGCCTCTTGGGGTTTTTGCCTTCCTCTGGATCAACAAGGAGGTTGAAACAGGCTGAACTAGATGGACATAGTATGTTAGGCTGAATGAAGACAATGTTACTATGTTATTATACTTGCAAGGGGTTCTATTGTAATTGCAAAAAGCAGTGGGGAAAGGGAGCATATGGGTCCTATGATGTAATGGGGTCCTATGATGTAATGGAAACGTGTCAGTGACTCTGCCATTATAATTAACACATGCCTGTAAATTGGTGTACAAAATCTGCACACATTACATAAAGACGAGACCAAAGCCCATCTTAGTCATCACCTCCCATACAAATATCCACTCTACACTATCAAATGCCTTAGCAGCGTCTAGCGGACCAATAATCCGTTCTCCCATGCTTTCCCTTCTGACAATGCTACCTGCCTCCTCCATCTGTACTGCGAACTGAGACCTCCCATTGCTGACTCCTTGACTACTCTCCAGACCTGCAGCCATTGCACCTGAGGCTCCAACCTAGTGCCTGAAATTGCTACAAGTAAGCTGTATGGAGCACAGCATTCGCTCCACAGATTTTTGTTGCCTCTGCTGTATGTTCAAAGACAAACCCGGAAATACCCGCACTTCCTGCTCTCCAACCTTCAAAGGATCAATCCTAGGATTGAGCTCCAAGATCCAAGAAAAAAAAATTGTGGAGGTCTTCCAGGATGCAGAGACCTGGCTGGGGTACGATGAGCCCATTCAACACATAGGAGAGGTGAAAAAGAGTCTCGGTTATAGGTCTATTTAAGAAGCAATTTCAAAAAGGCGCATAGGTTTTTGCCCTGTACCCCCTCTGGCAGCCCTATGAACTTGAAATTGCATTGTTACAGGTGATTTTCTAAGACCTCTTTTTTTTTTTTGCTGTGCAGCAGTTGGACTCTTGAGCCTGCACCCGAGCTGTGAGTGGTGCAGCGGAATCTTCAAAAATCAGAGACCTTTGTCTTCATTGCAGCAGTACATACATAAATGGATGCACATCCAAATGGAAGAATGTGGGGCACCATAATGCTCTGTCCTAGGCCCAGTGTTGTTCCACATTTTTATAAATGATCTGCAGGAGGGAATTGATAAGAAACTCATCAAATTTGCAGAAGACACAAAGCTAGGAGGGATAGCTAATACTAGGAAAGAGAGAGTATTCAAAAAAGATCTAGAAAAGCTTTGCATAGTGGTTATTGACTAACAGAATGTCATTTAACAAGGAGAAATGCAAAGTTCTACATCTGGGCAAGAAAAATGAAGAAAGCACATACAGAATGTGCTAAGCAGCAGCACATGTGAAAAAGACTTGGGTATACTAATCGATCATAGACTTAAAGGGGTTGTCCCGCGAAAGCAAGTGGGGGTATACACTTCTGTATGGCCATATTAATGCACTTTGTAATGTACATTGTGCATTAATTATGAGCCATACAGAAGTTATTCACTTACCTGCTCCGTTGCTAGCGTCCTCGTCTCCATGGTGCCGTCTAATTTTCAGCGTCTAATCTCCCGATTAGACGCGCTTGCGCAGTCCGGTCTTCTCTGTGTTGAATGGGGCGCTCATGCTGGAGAGCTGCTCCTTGTAGCTCCGCCCCGTCACGTGTGCCGATTCCAGCCAATCAGGAGGCTGGAATCGGCAATGGACCGCACAGAAGCCCTGCGGTCCACCGAGGGTGAAGATCCCGGCGGCCATCTTCGCAAGGTAAGTAAGAAGTCACCGGAGCGCGGGGATTCGGTAAGTACTACCTGTTTTTTTTTTTTATCCCTGCATCGGGTTTGTCTCGCGCCGAACGGGGGGGCTATTGAAAAAAAAAAAAAAAAACGTTTCGGCGTGGGACAACCCCTTTAACATGAGTCAACAATGTGATGCAGCAGCCAAAAAGTGAAACACAATTCTGGGATGTATTAAGAGTAGCATAGAGTCTAGATCATGAAAGGTAATTATCCCCCTCTACTCTTCCTTAGTCAGACCTCATCTGGAATACTGTGTCCAGTTCTGGGCACCCCACTTTAAAAAATAAAATAAAAATATCTGAAGGGTTGTCACATTGCAAAGGGTTCAACCCTATTGTTATTTGCACAAAGAAAGACCAGAAGCAATGGGATGAAACTGAAAGGAAAGAGACACAACCCACAGGTTGCCACACACTTCCTTGTTTGTTTCCACAAACAAAGGCAGGACAAACATCTGTCTGGGATAATTTAGTAAATCCAGCACTAAACAGGGGGTTGGACCAGATACACCTGGAGGTCCCTTCCAACTCTACTCTTCTATGAATCCTGACCAGCTAAGATGACGCCTACTATATTAGCTGTGTTGAGTTTTTATTTTTTTTGCAAACAGCCTAAAGTTTTTTAATTTTATCAATAAATCGAATATATAATCGGTGTGGAATAATTTTGATTGCAACAACAGTATACAATCACCTTTCAGAATAAAGTGGAACACTTTTTTGCAATTTTCAAGACCAAACATTTTTGAAATGTTTTGGACAATTACATTCTAAAAGTTGAATTTTTCTTATTTCAAAGTATACCGATACTTTTTGTTTTCTGACTTTGTGGAGCATTCAGATCTTATAGAATCAAACAGTTTTTAAAATGTTATCCGGATTATATAAGGAAAATTTGCATAGAATTTGGAAACAATGCAGCTTTCTTTGGTTCCTTCACCTTGTATTCTAATGTCTGCCTCTTACTGTATTTTTCAGACTACATGACACGCATGACAAGTCCTTGCATCTCATAGTACGAAGTCAGAGATTTCCAGTAGAGCTAGACTCCCTTTATTGATTCCCTAATGATCTGGTAGGGTGCTAATAAAGTGTTCTGCTAGATCACTGGGAGAATTGTACAGCTGCTATTATCACACAGTTCTCCTTCACCCTTATCTGAGTCTACACAAAAGCCATCCTCCCCCATGAACAGAGGCATTTTAGCAGCAGTCCTAAATCATAAATTGCCCCTGGAGTTGCAGGGACTGAGGCAGCCAACTACATTTTAAGTATACCACCTACTTAAAAAATGAAAAGGGGTCGACCCTATCTATCAGTGGCTCCTGTGCATTGTTTATTCAAGTACTCAGCTAGTCCAGTTGCTGTGTGGGTGCTGGACAGAACTATACACAGCATGGGTACCGCCCTATGCACTGGTCGCTTTATAGCTGGGTTGCAGCTGCGATGCAGGAAGGTTTACTAAGATGTAAGCTGTTAGTAGCCGAATGATTTTTAAACAGTCGCCGCATCACTGCAGCAACCCAGCCATGTGAGGACCTGCTATGTGGGGCCTAATAGATACAGTTCACATCTACACTTGGGCTATAACACATGGCAAGTGTTGTAGAGGTACTGGCTATCAAAAGAACCCTTTGATTCTATTTAGGCTGGAATCAAACATGCAATATTTTTGATTATTTTCTGTAGCATCACAATGCTCAGAAAGTCACATAGGAATTCATCACATGGATGTCAATTGTCAGCATTATATCAGTTTATCTGCCATGTTCTCGTGAAACAGGTGTTGTAGCTAAAACCAGTGAATATTTTTAGGCCCAGTGCTGAATTCTGTGTCAGAATCAGCACCATTTAAGCATTCGATTGCATACCATAGTTCATATAGTGCAGATTTTGAAATCTGTCGGGAAGACAAAAAAAATATTGACATATTTCAAACTTTATTAAATTTTCAATGCAAATGAGTAATGAAATAATCCTTCACGGCACCACCTATTGGAATGATAGCTGCTAAGTGGCATATGTGGTAGGCACATGTGAGGAGTCAGGCTTTTCTATACTTTCAACTATTAAGTTCCTTTAAAATTCCAATTAGTTTATCAAAAAACAAAAAAGACAGCAACAAAAGATGAAAAACAATTATTGTAAATTAGCTAAAAAAATGTCATTCTTAAAATATGTAAACTATTTGAAACTTGAGTTGCTTTGATACAGATTAAACAAAACTGCCTTTACCTAGTTATTTTAGTTAATTAAAAATGTTTTACCTAAATATACATGGAAACATGCACATTTTAGAAAGATGTATACTAACTATATACACAGCAACCTGCACTGAATACTACTCCTTCAATTTCAGTCTAAGTTGTATGAAAATTAAAGGTAAATTGTATGTAAAATTCATTTATACACATGTTTGATACACGTACCACTGTGTAAACATTTGGATATAGAAGTTAATACGATATATAAGTTAATAGTTAATACGAACCTTAAACAACCATCGAGTCATTTTGAATTAAAGCAGCTTGTAATCATAGATTAATAGTGTTTGAAAAAAATGTCCCACCCCCAAAAAAGTGTCCATAGCCTTCATTTAAATGCATGAATTTTGAACTATCATTTTTGCAATACGCTTTAATTTTAAATTATATAAATTAATAGGCAATCCTTCTATAAAGCTGTTGGCGTGCTGTTGTCCAAATATCTATTCTTTGAAACCTTTCATAAAGCTGGACTGATGGCTTGGTTTTAAGCCCTTATCAACTAATTTATGACCATAACAAAAACTTTTTTTGTGAACATGAATTAGTTGTTAGGAATGCTCAGAAGAGAGAGCAGAGGGAAAGCAGTCAGTCCAGCTTTCCTGAGATCTCCTGTTGAGACTCAGTGTATTTTTACACGATTACAGGCGACTGTTGTATATATGACACCCGACGGTACTCAGCGAGAAGACGCTCAGTCATTACTCAGTCACGACTAGTCATTCCGGCTCAGCTCAGTGAAATGGAATGACTAGTAAGCGATGTCTCGCTCAGTATGAACAAGCAACTGTTCCTTTTTGAACGACTGCATGTTTGCAGTGAATGAGGGCGGGTGGCCGGAAGGTCTTTGGTATGCTCCACTTCCATTTACTGATCGACTATCGGTCCTGTGTGAAAGCACAGAAGCGATAGTTGTTCTATCTAAAACCACCCTTAAACTGCAAGTAGAAGCTGCAGAAGACAAAACATGCATAACTTTTAATCAAACCCCATTGCAAAAATGATTGTCAGCTCAAAAGACATGCATTTAAAAGAAAATAAAACTGCCTACCAAATGTGTCCATAGCCTTTAAATAGTTAAAGCTAATATGTCACAATAAAAAAGCAGTGCAAACTGAAGGCACAATGTTATAGAGCTGCTCATTCTGAGCTAATCATATGGGCACACTTATCAGTGATTGACAGCTATCACATATTAGAACTGTCCAGATGAAGCACAGAAAGAGCCTGGTGGTCTTGTCAAATAAATCATTAAATGACAAGTTATACTGAACTTTTCCCACAAAAAATATCAAACTTTAGATGAATACATTCAGTAGCAATTGTTTTTTTCTCATCACAATAAAGTTTAATCCATAAACAGCTTTCTTTTCTCTCTCAGAATTAACAGAAACATGTTGCTGCTCAGTGTTTGGGACACTATAGTGCAATTAGACTAGTGCTGTAGAGGCATTAAGATGCAATAATGGACATCCAGCAATCAAAGATGGAATTGGGGGTTGTATTTCCTTATTTCTTCTAAGAGACGCTGCTCTTGTTTCTGCTGCTGTTCCAGTTTTACACGTGCTGCTAGTAGTTCTTGTTGGAGGTCCTGTAAGGAACACAAAACAAAAAAAACAAACAAACAAAAAAAGATGACAAGTTATGCCCTATCCACAGGATAGCGGATAATTTACTGATTGTGGCGGTTTCATCAAGAATGGAGCACTGGTCGCACAAGCACGCTGACGCTTCATTCACTTCCAACAGTACTGTGGAGATATCCAACCGACAAGCGTTCAGGTATTTCAGTCAGCACCACTGCAATGAATGGATTAACAACTGCACAATGCTAGGACAGTGCTCCAGTCATTCTGACATCACTACAAGGGAAGAAGAGACCCCATTCTTGAGATGAGACACAGAGGCACAAATCCAGAGAAAGTATTTCAATAGGACATAGTAGTAAAGTAGCTGCAGGTTATGGTAATTCCAAGCACTGATAACACACAGAAATGAGCACTAAAAAGCCATTCTCACATTCATGCCACTAAATGAGCACTAAAAGCCATTCATGACATTTGGGTACACAGCTAGATAGTAGAATTCATACTGTATAAAAGTTAATTCTTTTTTGTTAGAAGTGGGTATGGCCATATACCATATACTGTAGGATGATAGTGCGGGCAGATAGGAGAATGTGTCAAGGGAATTTTAAAATGATATAAAGAAAGTATTTACAAAAGCATCTACTAATATTCTAGTTTATTTTTCAGGTTGTCTTGATCTCAGGGGTAATACTAGTATGTGATACGTTTAATGGAAGACATTTCAATGTCTATAGAGGTTGTAACCCACTTACACAGAACATTAGAAGGTCTGTGGCCTCTAAATTTTGGATTATTGGACATTTCTGGAATGACATATGAAATTCATTTTATAGGTATCTAAGAGCAGAGCTTAAAACTAGAACAATACGGGAAGGGAAGTGAAAAGCCAGGTGAAAATATACAGCTACTACATTTCAGTACTTTGCTATTAGAAGTGGAAAAAAGAACAAAGGCAAAAGATTCAGCAGGAAGGTAGAGGAGTAAGCGACACCAATGACAAACTAAAATGTTTCTACACAAATGCACAGAGCATGGGAAACAAACAAGGAGAATTGGAGCTCCTAACATAGGAAGAGAAATATGAAGTCCTAGGCATCACGGAAACTTGGTGTAATGATAAACAATTCGAATACAAGGCTTGAAGGGAAAACATATTTATAAGAAACATACCTAAAAAAAATGGAGGGGGTATTGCTTTGTATATTAGGAAAACATTCATCTCCACAGAAATTCAAGCTTCAGAGCATGGCAGTTCTGTAGAAACTGCTTCGGTAAGAATACAAAAAGAGAACAATAGAAAGGACACCATTGTGGGGATTTACTATAGGCCGCCTGGACAAGCAGAAGATATGGATGAACTCTTTCTACATCAGATGGCCAAGCTCTCCAAAAAGCATGACATAGTGATTATGGGAGATTTTAACTATCCAGACATTTGTTGGGAATCTCTCTCAGGTAAAAGTAATGGATCCAACAAATTCTTATCCGCTCTTGCTGACAACTTGATATTCCAAACCCTTTAAATGCCGCTGTTAATTCTGACACCGGTGGGATCGGGGAAGCCGTGCAGGTGTCATGGCAGCCGGTGGCCTAATGAATGGCCCCAGGGCTGCCTTAGCAGACTGCCTATCAAGCCATCCACACAGGGTGGCTTGATATACTGCCTGTAAAAAAGCAGTATGACGTAATGTTCTAGCATTACGTCATACTGCAGGAGCGATCAAAGCATTGCATGTTAAAGTCCTCCAGGGGGACTTCAAAGTAAAGTAAGAAAAAAGATCAATAAAGTTTTTTTAATTGTAAAAAAAAACAAGGTTATAAAAGTTTAAATCACCCCCCTTTTGCCATATCAATTATTAAAAAATCATAAAATAAAAATATGTATTTGGTATCGCCGCGTCCATAAAAGTCCGACCTATCAAACTAGCACATTATTTTTCCTGCACGGTGAACGTCGTCCGAAAAAAAAAAATAAAGAACGCCAGAAATACACTTTTTTAGTTACCCTGTCTTCCAGAAAGAATGCAATAAAAAGTTGTATGTATTCCAAATTGATACTATCGGAAACTACAGGACATTCCGCAAAAATTGAGCCCTTGCACAACTACGTCGACAAAAAAATAAAAAAGTTATTGCGCACACAAAATGACCGCAGAAAATAATTGAAAAAAAAATTCTTAAAAAAAAAAACACAAGTACTACAGCAAAAAAAAAAAAAAAACTATATAAGTTTGGTATCGTAGTAATCATACTGACCCATAGAATAAAAATATCAGGTCGTTTTTGTTGCAGTTTGTGCGCCGTAGAAACAGGATGCACCAAAAGATGGTGGAATGCCGTTTTTTTTCCCATTTCTCTCTGCTAAGAATTTTTTAAAAGTTTATCAGTAAATTATATTGTACAATAAATAGTGCCATTGAAAAATACAACTCATCGCGCAAAAAACAAGCCCTCATAGAGCGACGTCGATGGATAAAAAAAGGAGCTACGATTTTTTAAAAGGGAGTAGGAAAAAACACAAATGGAAAAAAGCAATAAAGCTCCGTCACTAAGGGGTTAAGATTCCTGGAGAACTGGAGACGTTCCAGAAGATTGGAAAAGGGCAAATGTTGTCCCTGTCTTCAAAAAAAGGAAGAAGGTGGATTGAGGAAACTACAGCCTGTGAGCCTGGCTTCTATAGCGGGAAAGATCTTTGAACAAATTATTAAACACCATGTATGCAAGTACTTGGATAAAAAAGGAGTAATTAACCAGAGCCAGCATGGGTTTGTAACAAATAAGTCATGCCAGACGAATCTAATTTACTTCTCTGACAGAATCACCAACTGGGTTGACCAGGGAAATGCAGTGTATACAGTATATCTTGACTTTAGTAAAGCATTTGAGAAAGTATCTCATACCATACTTTTTGAAAAAAATGACCAAATATGGGATTGACAAATTAGCTGTTAGGTAGATTCACAACTGGCTGAGTGATCATACTCAAAGAGTGGTCATAAATGGCTGCACATCCAAATAGAAGAATGTATCAAGTGGGCTACCACAAGGTTCTGTCCTATGCCCAGTGTTCAACATTTTTTATAAATGATCTGGAGGAGGGAATTGATGGGAAACTGATCAGATTTGCCGACGACACAAAGCTAGGAGGGGCAGCTAACACTAGGGGAGAGAGAGAGAGTATTCCAAAACATCTAGAAAAGCTTGCACAGTGGGTGGTGACTAACAGAATGGTATTTAACAAGGAGAAATGCAAAGTCTTACATCTGGGCAAGAAGAAAGGACATACAGGATGGGAGTAATGCACATGTGAAATAGATTTGGGTATAGACTAAACATGAATCAACAATGTGATGCAGCAGCCAAAAAGGAAAGCACAATTCTGGGATGCATTAAGAGAAGCATAGAGTTTAGATCACGTGAGGTAATTATCCCCCTCTACTCTTCCTTAGTCAGACCTCATCTGGAATACTGTGTCCAGTTCTGGGCACCCCACTTTAAAAAAGACAGACAAACTGGAGCAAGTTCAGAGAAGAGGTTTAAAGATGCTGAACGGTCTGCAAATCATGTCCTATGAGGAACGGTTAAAGGATCTGGGAATGTTAAGCTTGCAAAAAAGAAGGCTGAGAGGAGACTTAATAGCTGTTTACAAATATTTGAAGGGCTGTCACAGTGCAGAGGGATTAGCCCTATTCTCATTCGCACAAGGAAAGACCAGAAACAATGGGATGAAACTGAAAGCGAGGAGATTAAATTAAATTAAATATTAGAAAAAAACTCTGACAGTAAGGGTAATCAATGAGTGGAACAGGTTACAATAGCAGTTGGTGAGTTCTCCTTTAATGAAAGTGTTCATACAAAGGCTGGACAAATATCTGTCTGGGATGATTTAGTGAACCCTGCACTAAGGAGGGGGTTGAACCAGATGACCCTGGAGGTCCCTTCCAACTCTACCATTCTATGAGATCATTCCAGCAGAATAGGAGCTCAGAAAAAAAATTGGGTGATGTGCATCTTGAATAATACCATTGTAGTAATGCCTCCAGATATCTACATTGTGCGCATATATAGGGCATACAAGTGGCTTACTTTAAAAACAACAAAGTTATATATTCACCTGTCGTGTTTATGCTTCATACGATTTCTCATGCAAAAGCCCCTTAAGCACTCGCCCTTTAAGAGGGTAGTGGGTAATAGACAAAAAGCCTGATGACAATCCCCATGTGGTCAAACACAGGTACAGCAAAATAAATTTTTCAGTATATTTTTCATTTATTTGTCACCGTGACAGAAAGGAAACCCTTTGAAACAAAATGAACTATCACCGAGAGAATCACTAATATATAACTTTTATTAGATAAAAATAAAAAATGTATCTAAGGCGTGAACTTTTATTCCTGTTAAACTCCCACTGGAGAAGTTGGCATTCTATAAGTAGGTAAGTCCATACATCTACTATGTATCAATGCCCAAATTGCGATGCACAGGGGTATGGTTCCACAACCACCGTGACCTGGTATATATAGTTTGTACGTAACCAGGAATCAACACTGTGGTTGTATACAGCTCCACATATATCAATCACTGCTAGGGCTATCTGTGCCCAATATACGTAGCAGCGGTTTTATGTTTTTATTTTTACGTTGGAGCTGACAAAGAAGTATAGCACTATAAAGTACAGGGCAGTAATAGAGCACACTTGAAACGTGATCCCCGTCTGGTAAGGTGTTGGTATTAGAGCATATACTGTATATCAGTGCCCAACATGTGTGGCATCGATATGGTATATCCACTGATATAGTGGGCTATACCCTGATGTGGTATGCAGCTCCAATTAACACGGTCACTCTATGTCAGTAATTGCTATAGTCACTGTCACCATCAGCGCCTAGATAGCCAGATGAAAGCTGATGAGGACATCTGATACAGCCGGTCAGGCTGTTCGGTTCTAGATTACACACTCACCATCCTGATGATGCGGTCACTGCACCAATGACCGCTGAAACGCGTTGATGGTGTCAGCTAGCTAAGATAGCCCTGTTGATGTGTCAGACATGCTACAGATGTCCTCATCAGCTTTCATCTAGCTATCTAGGCGCTGCAGTTACTGACATAGAGAATTCGGTGTACATCATATTGAACTCTCTTCAGTTCAACTGCTTTTTGCTGCTAGTGACCATAAAATGTCACAAATAGCGGCATCTATCGGAATTGAAGCAGTTATCAGCTGTTTTATCGGCTGCATATAGCAGTGTAAAATCCACATGAGAGGGTCATATTTGTTATTGACCCTGGTTTAAGACTTTCCGCTGCACTCATTTGTAATGGTCATGGGGTTGAACTAGATGTAGTTTTGGTGCTGCAGTATACCTATACACCATTTAACCCTGTACTCTAGACCATTCAGCGGTGAAGTCTATGTGCTAGCTCCAATACACAACATATAACACGTAAACTGTTATCAGTCACGTTAGTCACTATAAAGGTATAACAAGTGACCGTGTTAATTGGAGCTGCATACCACATCAGGGTATAGCCCACTATATCAGTGGATATACCATATCGATGCCACACATGTTGGGCACTGATATACAGTATATGCTCTAATACCAACACCTTACCAGACGGGGATCACGTTTCAAGTGTGCTCTATTACTGCCCTGTACTTTATAGTGCTATACTTCTTTGTCAGCTCCAACGTAAAAATAAAAACATAAAACCGCTGCTACGTATATTGGGCACAGATAGCCCTAGCAGTGATTGATATATGTGGAGCTGTATACAACCACAGTGTTGATTCCTGGTTACGTACAAACTATATATACCAGGTCACGGTGGTTGTGGAACCATACCCCAGTGCATCGCAATTTGGGCATTGATACATAGTAGATGTATGGACTTACCTACTTATAGAATGCCAACTTCTCCAGCGGGAGTTTAACAGGAATAAAAGTTCACGCCTTAGATACATTTTTTATTTTTATCTAATAAAAGTTATATTTTAGTGATTCCCTCGGTGATAGTTTATTTTTCATTTATCCCATGCCTATGCAAATGTATGATAAACAAGTGGAAGCTACAGACTGATTAAACACAGGCAAATAATCAGCACATTTAGATAAAAGCACTTGGCCAGCATCTTTCCATCTTTATACAGGGTTTGTACATCTGGTATCTTACCTCCCTCGATTAGGTTGGCTGTCAGCTGTGCTGGATGGATCATCACCTACCCGGTAGGTTGACACAGTGGTTCCACATCCACAGCTGTTACAGTGCACTATAGCCATGGATACCGCTGACTTCAACCATGGAGGTTTTCCTGAATTATTCCAGGAGATGATGTGGAAAGGCAAGAGCAATGTGAAAGGCAAGAGCAAATCCTGGCACATCTTCAAAATGTGAGTACCCGTCTTAGTAATATTTCCTCCGCCATAGTGGTACCGCAGTCCTCCGCTGTTGCGGCAACTGCTGCACCACCCCCACTGGTAGCCTCCGTTTCTGGCTTCGGTCCTCGTCTGATGGCATCGCCTCTTTATAATGGCAGACCCCAGAATATGTTGCTGTTTTGTTAAATCAATGTTCCTTGCACTTTGAGCTTTTGCCACATTTTTTCCCCTCAGATCACATCAAAAATCGCATTCATAGTGTCTCACCTTACAGGCCAGGCTTGGCGTGGATCAATCCCCTCTGGGAGCGCAATGATCCACTGGTTAATAACCTCGGTCTGTTCATAAGAGTCCTTTCAGAGGGTGTTTGACAAGCCAGGTCGTTCATCTTCAGCTGCGCCCACACTGTTATGTCTCCCTCAAAATAACCTCACTCTGGGCCAATATGCTATTCAGTTCCCGAACTTTGGCCTCAGAGCTGGGTTGGAACAACGAAGCTGTGGTAGCAGCATTTTCGGAGGGACTAGCAGGGCGCATCAAAGACAAGTTGGCGGGTCGTGAGGTCCCTACCTCTCTGGACGCCCTGATTTTTCTGGCCACGAGGATTGACTTGTGGTTCCAAGAAAAATCTTGGGAGGTTATGCAAGAGAATTGGTGCTCGTCATTCTGAAAGGATTACCCTGCTGGTGCTGCCAGGGGCGACCAGTTCACTTCTTCCAGGTTTGCCGTGGCTCCAATTACATAACCCCACCTTGGACTGGAGTACGGGCGAGATATTAAGTTGCGGTACCACCTGCTATATCAAGTGCTTGCGTCTTGTGCATCCTGTTCCCCAGGTCACTTTACTATCCAACCTCCATGGTTTACTGGAACCTTATCATCGGTTTGCAGACATCTTTGACAAGAAAGAGGCTGAATGTCTGACACTGCATCGTCCCTACTACTGAGCTTGTGCCTGGTACTGTGACTCCTCAAGGTAGAGTATGTCCTTCTTTCTCTACCTGAGACCCAGTCCATGGCCAAATACGTTAAGGAGAACCTGGCAAAAGGGTTCATCCTCAGGTGCAGGGAGAGTCCTATTACAAAAAGGTGCATCTGGCAAGAGTTTGACATGCGCTTTTTTCTCAAAGTCATTTTCTACGGCAGAGTGGAATTACTCTACAGGGGATCATGAGCTACTGGCTATCAAGATGGCTCTGTAATTTTGGTGGCATCTGCTGGAGGGAGCTTCTCATCCCATTATAATTCACACCGACCATAAAAATGGGACGTATCTTCAGACCGCACGGCGGCTTAACCCCCGTCAAGAGCATTTGACTGTAATGACACTGAAGAGGTTCTGCAATTTATCATTGAACCTGCCAAATTGGTAACCATAGCTCTTGTTTGGGTTAAGGATATCCTGCTGGGGAAATGGTTTGTGCCTGAGGCCAAGAAAAAGGTGTCCTGTCCATGTCAGAGACTCCACAAAAAAATTCTCCTTTCTTCATAGTATAAGGGCATCAACCCAGAGTCCCCCTGCCAGTCTCCACTTCTTCTGAGGTTCCAGCAGCAGCTTCTTCAGCAGAGCTTTGCTAAGATTTGGCAGGAGACCAAAGTGAATCTGGAGAGGTCAGTCGCTTCCATGAAGAGGTTTGCAGATTGCAGGCGGCGGTCCTTTCCGCAGTTTGTCCCATGGAATAAAGTGTGGTTTTCCTCCAAACATATCAGGCTGAAAATTCCATCTTATAAGCTCTCCCCACGATTTTTGGGTCAGTTTGAAGTTTTAGAGAGAATGAATTCTCTTTGTAACAGGCTGCAACTGCCTACCAGACTATCCCCAACTCCTTCCATGTCTCTCATCTCAAATCACTTGTGCTCAATAGGTCTTCCAAGAATCCTAGAGCAGATGCCACTCAGGTCAGTTCGGAGAACATCTTCAAGGTGAAAAACATTATTGATGTTAAGAACGTTAGAAACAAAACCTTTTCCCTAGTGTATTGGAAGGGTTATGGGCCAGAGGAGAGGTCATGAGAGCCATCTGAGAACATCAATATCCAATGTCAGATTCAGGATTTTATGCGAAGAATCGGCAGGAAGGGAAGGGGGCGGTACTGTTAGGTGCACTGTTCAGACACAATCCTCTGCTTCTGTGTCTGACGTGGGCGTCGCCCTGCTCTTCCTGTTCACTGAACCTATATTTATTCTCTTCCAGCACTCTTAGGACTAATAGATTTTGGGCCTCCTGCTCAGCTGATGCACCTTTTCTAATCACCACCCTATATAGCTACCCTGGGCATTTCAGACAGTACTGTAGCGTTGTTGCGAGATTCGTTCCCATTACTTCATGTTTAGCTGCTGCTTCGGCAGTTACCTTGTTAACTTGCTATGTGCTCATGTTCTCTGTTCAGGTATTCTGCTGCCTGTTATTCCTGTGAGTCTGCTTCTCTGTTTATCCTTGTCAGCTTACTCCCCGGTATTGTTCTGTCTTTAGACATATAGGTGTTCTGTCCCGCCAGGATAAGTCAGCTCCTAGAGGAAGACCACGAGGTTATCCTCATCAGGACGCCAGCCCCACTTAAAGGCAGGGGTGTCCCTCTTCTGGTTACCACCTCAGGGCAAAATACATTCCCTAGTTTCCATCTTTATACAGGGATTGTACATCTGGTATCTTACCTCCCACTCTGGGGTCAGCTGTCAGCCGTGCTGGATTGGATCATTACCTACCCAGTAGGTTGACACAGTGGTTCTACATCCACAGCAGTTGCAATCTATCCCAGTATGTGATATGAATCCTCCGTTCTCAGACCCAGGGTTAGAATAGAAGCCTTATGGACAAGCTGGGACCACCCCAAAAAAACGCAATAAAAATTTATAAAAAAGGCCGTATGTACCCCAAAATGGTACCAATAAAAACTACAGCTCATCTCACAAAAAATAAGCACTCACAGAGCTCCGTCCATGGAAAAATAAAAAAGTTATAGGACTTTAACCCCTTAACGACCAATGACGTACCGGTACGTCATGGAGCCACGGGGCATGTATGAAGAAAGGTTGTGTGGCTACCTCTCTTCATACAGTGCGGGCGTCAGCTGTTTATAACAGCTGACACCCGCGGGCAATAGCCGGTTATTAACCATTTAAATGCCGCTGTCAATTCTGACAACGGCATTTAAATCCCGGTGAGATCGGGGGAGCCGTGCGGGTGTCATGGCAGCCGGGGGCCTAATGAAAGGCCCCAGGGCTGCCGTAACAGACTGCCTATGAAGCCATCCCCGTGGGGTGGCTTGATAGACTGCCTGTCAAAAAGCAGTATGACGTAATGCTGTAGCATTACGTCATACTGCAGGAGCAATCAAAGCATCGCATCTTAAAGTCCCCGAGGGGGACTTCAAAGTAAAGTAAAAAAAAAAAAATCAATAAAGTTTTTTTTAATTGAAAAAAAAAAAAGTTGTAAAAGTTTAAATCACCCTCCTTTTGCCATATCTATTATTAAAAAATCTAAATAATAAATTAAAAATATGTATTTGGTATCGCCGCGTCCGTAAAAGTCCGAACTATCAAAGTAGCACATTATTTTTCCCGCATGGTGAACGTAGTCCGAGAAAAAAAAAAAAAAAAGAACGCCAGGAATGCACTTTTTTAGTTACCCTGTCTTCCAGAAAAACCGCATCAAAAAGTCGTATGTATTCCAAATTGGTACTATAAGAAACTACAGGACATTACGCAAAAAATGAGACCTTGCTCAACTACGTCGACGGAAAAATAAAAAAGTTATCGCGCGCAAAAAATGACGGCAGAACATAATTGAAAAAAATTTAATGTCTTTTAAAAAAAAAAAAAAAGAGGAGTATAGTAAAAAATAAACTATACAAGTTTGGTATCGTAGTAATCGTACCGACCCACAGAATAAAGTTATCATGTTGTTATTGTTGCGGTTTGTGCGCCGTAGAAACAAGACGCACTAAAAAATGTCGAAATGTCGGGGTTTTTTTTCATTTTACTCCACTTAAAATTTTTTTAAACTTTTTCAGTACATTATATGGTACTTTAAATAGCACCATTTAAAAAATACAACTCGTCCCGCAAAAAACAAGCCCTCATATAGTGACGTTGATGGATAAATAAAGGAGTTACGATTTTTTTAAAGGGGGGAGGAAAAAACGAAAATGGAAAAAGAAAAAAGGCCGCGTCATTAAGGGGTTAAATGCAACCATTTAGAAAAAAATTGTTTTTCAAAAATAGTTTTTTTATGGCGGAAAAGTGGAAAACCTAAACAAAACAATATAAGAATTTTGGTATAGTTGTAATTGTTCTGACCCACAAAAAAAAATGTATTGTGTCATTCATGCTGCATGATCAACGCTGTAAAAAAAAAAAAAATCTATGGCAGAATTGATGTGTTTTCTCTGCCTGCTATCCTAAAAAAATTAATAAAAGTTTTACAGTATAGTCATAAAACCAACAGTTCACGACATAAAAAACAAGCCCTTATACAGCCTCGTCGACCGAAAAATAAAAAAGTTATGTCTTTTGAAAAAGCCTAAAACAGGCCATGTCCTTAAAGGGAATTGTCTCGCGGCAGCAAGTGGGGTTATACACTTCTGTATGGCCATATTAATGCACTTTGTAATGTACATCATGCATTAAATATGAGCCATACAGAAGTTATTCACTTACCTGCTCCGTTGCTAGCGTCCCCGTCTCCATGGCTCCGTCTAATTCTGATGCCTTCTGGCGTTTTTAGACACGCTTGCGCAGTCCGTGCTTCTGCCTGGTGAATGGGGCCGCTCGTGTCGGAGAGCTGGTCACCGCGTCGTCATCATAGCTCCGCCCCGTCACGTGTGCCGATTCCAGCCAATCAGGAGGCTGGAATCGGCAATGGACCGCACAGAGCCCATGGTGCACCATGGGAGAAGACCCGCAGTGCACCATGGGAGAAAACCGCAGTGCATCCCTGGGAAAGGACCGGTGGCCATCTTAGGGAGAAGATTTTTAAAACTTCATATTTCGTCAGATCGGTGAGTAGCAAGCGGTTTAAAAACCGCTTTAAATTGCTACTTTTTTGCCAGGGGGGTGACAGGGGGAATGGGCTAATGTAAAATTTTGATGTTTGCCGCGAGACAACCCCTTTAAGGGGTTAATAGATTTGCCTTTCCCCATCATCTTCTATGATTTCTCCTGCATTGTTTATTAAAGGGTCAGTGCTTTCAGTGCAAATCCTATTACAGTTTATATACTGAAAATTAGTTTAGGGTTATTTTTGCGCTCTTTGGCAATCAGTCTTTCTGCCTCCTCCTTGGTAGTTTTAATCTTATCCATACATACTTTGTTTTTTTTTTCCTGTATGCTTTTATCGCTTCTTGACTGCCTTCTTGTTGTAATAATTTAAACGCTTTGTTTTTTTCACTCATTGTTCCCCCCTTACAGTCTTGACGAGCCACATTGGTTTCCTTCTACTTGTTGTTCTTTCATTTTTCAAGGGTATGAACTGCTCACATTAGGTAATTAGGATGTTTTTAAAGTTTTCCCGCTTGTGGTCAATACTGTTATTTTTAGTTTCAAAGGGATTTTAATAATGATTTTGCAAATTTATTTTTATAACAAACTGTTGTGCTACCTATTACCCCTCGCAGGGGATTCTTATATGTTCAATCGGATGAACATTATGACAAACAAATGAACAAACTTACAAACATTGCTGTTAAAGTTGGTGTTCTGGTGCAAACAGGATTAGCTTTATTAAGCTCAGGATACATACATAAAAACAACACAGATATATATAACTTACATACTCCGTGATAATGCTGCTAGAGGACGCCATGAGTGGTTCTCTGACATCACAGAGGGAGGGGAATCCCGCTGTGGGAGGTGTCACGTGGTCATATGTCACATAGAATGCACGTAGCATTCCAAATTTTAAACAAACTTTATTATACTTTGTCTAGGAAGACAGAGTGTCCACAATCTATCGTGCATGGGAGATTAGTAAATATATAACCCCATTAGTCTATCAAATTTAAATAAAAACATCTTTATCCAGCATCATTCACAGACTATTACAAATGAATGATCTTAAAAACATCGCTTGATGCTAATAAATAGCCGTATACGAATGAAAGATAAATGCATCACAATACTGTATGTTCATATTGCATGTTATATCAATACTTCTATATAGAAATTAATAGAGCCATGATAATATTAACATGTAGTTAAACTGATTTAAATAGTCACGTATTAATACTGGAAATTATATTAAAAAACACATTTTAATTTTTTCTAAAATTTCATTTAACCCAATAGGTACCAAGGTGTTCAGTCTATATATCCAAAACATCTCCTTTCGCCGTAGGCTGATGGTGGATTTAGAAGGTATATATTCCAATGGGGTCACTTTTAATTTGCGGTAGTTGGAATCGTGGTAGTCGTTGAAAGGTCTTAACACACTGTGCAGTCGGAAATTCTTTTTGATGTTTAATCTGTGATTGTAATGCGGGTTTTTTTAAAATATAATTTCCGGTATTAATACGTGACTATTCCCCTCCCTCTGTGATGTCAGAGAACCACTCATGGCATCCTCTAGCAGCATGATCACGGAGTATGTAAGTTATATATATCTGTGTTGTTTTTATGTATGTATCCTGAGCTTGAAAAAAGCTTTTTTAGCCGAAACGCGTTGCTCATTGTTTCTTATAAAAAGATTGTGATCTACAAGGATAACTGAAGAGACTGAATATTACAATTATACCCACACGAGCACGGAAGATTTTTTTCTATTCACTAAACCATGTTTCTTCAAGCTCTTTACTTAAATGCTTAAGTCCTCCTGCGTCTCTCCGCTCCGACGGATTGTGGATTAAAGATCCTTCTATACGCCAACCCGGACAGCAGGTGCCACTGGGGTTCTCCCATCCAGGGGTATTCCACTGAGCACCAGGTGAGTCGTGACTCATTATTAGCCAATTGGCATATTATTTTAATACACCTGGCGCACTCCTGACACATAGGATTAGCTTTATAGTACTATGTGTTCTACTTCCTGACCCCCCTACCTCTTCTTCCCGTTTCACAGTATCGTCAAATTCCCTCCCTTCTTCTCTCCTCTGCACAAGTCCGTATACCATACATTACCACCTTTGGTCCGATGAGTGGACGCATTTCTGGCATTATGAGAAAATATTGGCTCATTTTGGGTCACTGTCACCCGGAAGTTCCCGAGTTTCAATCTTTCCCACTCATGGCCTATAGACATGGTCCCAACCTCAAAGACAGATTGGTACATACCTCACACACCCAAACTCGGTCCTCCACCCAGACAGTGTTAGCTCCTGTAAAATTGGGAGGTTTTCCATGCTTGAGTTGCTCTAGCTGCCATAATTTAATCAAAGGCAACTCTTTTACACATCCCAGAACAGGGAAACGTTACCCCATTAAACATAGGTTTTCGTGCAACTCAGCATATGTTATTTATGTCATCATATGCCCATGCGGTTTAATATATGTTGGCGAAACCACTAAAGAGTGCAAAACAAGAATATCGAAGCACAAGAGCACAATTCGCACTGAAAAAAACAGATGTCCCGGTAGCGAAACATTTAATTGAACATCATCACGCAATCAGCCAATTGAGATTTCAAATAATCGATTGTGAACCACCTAATAATAGAGGAGGTGACAGAGAGAAACGCTTAAAATATAAGGAAGCCTGCTGGATTTATGAGCTAGATGCGTTACATCTGAATAGGTTGAATTTAGAATATGACCTTTACCTCTTATCTGAATGTGATCCTGATCTGTTTTATTCCATTGGTTGTAATGGATTTATTTTAATTTTCTTTTTCTCTTTTTTTTAGATCCAACACTGCTGTAGCTGCTGTACCCGGAAACCCAGTCTCTGCATCATCCAGCTTCGAGATTCATAGATGATTATATTGTCATGTGACATATGTTGCTTTAAGGCCGTGTCTGATTGACAGGACCAGATATATGCATTATATTTCACACTGTGATTTAGATTTAATAATAATCTTTAATGCAAATTGGTTCTAATATTGGGAATAATAAAAAACATTTATGTATAAACACTCTGTGGATGTATAGTTCATTTGGGGACAGAGGGAATTTGGAGACTGCCCTTATGGTAAATGTTGTTTGAACAAACTCTATGCCCCTGTAGACCTGGTTGGTTTTACTGAAGCACTGAGGTTGCTATGACCACGGCGTCCTCTCTAGCTGATGAGCGGCTCTCCTCTTATGCGGGGAAACAGTATCGGCATCGCATCCGAAGTCTCGCGAGACTTCAGAGCTCCGGCGCATGCGCACTGCTGTGTGCTCCGCCGGCAATAAGGAGTTTATGATTCAGTGACGCAGAGGAACAGCGCGTCGCATAATGATGACCCAGGGTGCCTGGAGAGTGTTGAATATGGAGCTGGACGCCATGACAGACACGAGTGGCTATGGGGCAGCACCTGCAGCGGTGAGGTAATAATTTTTAACAGATGTATATGGGTGTATTTTATTGATTATGTGTTTTTTGATTGGTGGAGGTTTATGTTATATTGATTGCACAGTCTGACATGTAGCATTGACTTGAAAAAGGCCACTAGGTGGGCCGAAACGTTGTGTCTTTTTTACTGGAGATGGATTAATTAAGAAGCATCTGAGGATGGACTTTTATAAGAATAAACACTCCCGACGATGCTAATTTCTTTTGATTACTGTGGATAACGTTTGGTAGAGCCAAAAAGGGTCTGGCTCTCCTATGTGAGCTTTGCGCATTTTTCATTACCTCCCACCACGTTGGTGAGTGCACAAAGGAGTGCCGCTGTGATATTTCTACTCCCTGAGATGAGGGGTCCGGATAGTCTAGAGCGTATGAAACTGCATATCTGATTTACTTCTATCCATAGATGCGCAGGAACCATATATTTCTCAGAGATTTGTTGTGGGGAAAATGGCCTATTTAGCGATAAAAACTTGTGCAATAACGTTATACCACTGTTTCTCCACCATATGAGCCTCTCTCCCGGAGTGCTTGGTGGAAAATCCTGGTTGGGTATAATGGGAAGCAACGGAGGGAGGGCCGACATCAACTGATGTTTAAATATATTTTTTCCTCCATATCAAGTAGATATTATAAGTTAGGGGGGGACTTGTTTTGCAAGTCTCCTAGCTTTTACTCTTTATTCCAGAACATAGCCCCAAGTTTAAAGGGATACCAGGGAGGCCTCCAGATCCACCCAGAGGGGAGCTCCCAGGCCAGCAAACATGGGGGGAACCTGTGACAACTGAGCCGCAGCATAATATTTTTGTATATTTGGAACTGAGAGTCCCCCTACTCTTCTATGATAATACATGATCTTCGGTTTTATGGGGGGGGTCTTTAATTGTTCCAAATAAATCAAGAAAATTGCTTTTTGCATATCTTTAAGTTCATGTGTGGGAATCAGTATAGGGAGACAATGGAACAGATAAAGTAATCATGGGATCGTGCTCATTTTAATGGAATTTATGTGCCCTATCCAGGAGAGTGTGTGTTGGTCCTAATTTTTAGTTCGCTTTTGAGCTTGTTAAACAGGGAGGGGTAATTCCATTTATAGAATGTGCCCAACGATCAGGTAATTTTTTAGTATATAGAGTATAGTGATCTAAGGGCTAGCAAATAAGATCTGTTAATTGCCAGTCTACCAAGGACTGTAAATAAATAATCCCATGATAGGCTATCGAATGCCTTTTCTATGTCTAGTGCCAGAGCTAGCATCAGGGTTTTCTGGCTCTGGGCTATATGGATCAAATTTAAGACCTTTCTTATGTTCTCTGGAGCTTGTCTGGTAGGTATAAAGCCTAGCTGATCTTTGTGGATCAAATGGGGAAGAAGAGGGTTCAGGCGTTTGGCGAGTATACTTGTTAGTATAATCGAGGTTAAGCAGCGATATTGGTCGATAGTTTTTTTAGAGAAGTGTGGTCTGTATCTGGTTTTGGTATGACCGTTATATGCACTTAAAGAAATTACCTCGGTGGATGCTTCCCTGCTAGGATCTCATTATAAAAACTTGTGAGGTGGGGGATATGGGTCGTTGCGAATTTTTTTATAATAGGGGGCCGTGAACCCTTCTGGGCCTGGGGATTTTCTTGTATTAGTTTCTTAATAAGGTCTTCAATTTGTTCACTAGAGATGGGTCTATTTAATTCGTCACTATAGGTCATAGTAAGTTTAGGTAAATTGAATTGTTTTAGGAAATCTATGGGGGCTTAAGGGATTTTCTTGGGATTGTATTTATAAAGCGACATGTAGAATTCGTGAAATGCCTTCTCAATTCTGTCTGGGTTCGATGTGCATGCTCAGTTTCCTGCCCTAATTGAATAAACAGACAATCCGTTGTTTTGCACGGAGTTGCGCCACTAACAGTTTGTCAGGTTTGCTAGTCTAAAACATGTGGCATGAGTCCAGTTCAAAACCTTTTCTGCTAGCGAGCCATAAAGAAGATTTAATATTGACTTTTATATCCCTGATTTCTTTAGTTAGTGCAATACTGGGTCTCTGCTGATTGGCAGTTTGAAGTAGGGTAAGGCGCCTCTCCAACGTATTTTGAGTTTGTGTTTTCCCTCTTTTCTTACGTGCTGCTATCCTGGTTATTTGTCCTCCAATGTAGGCCTTTTGTGCCAGCCATACCCATGTTGGTTGTGACTCAGTGTGTACTGTAGTAGTGCAGTACACAAAAGGGCCTGTAGAGCGCTGCAGACAGGACTTCTGGTGCGAGGGTTAACACAAATGGGTGGAGCAGCAACTAGAAAAGGGCCAGTTCCTGCCAGAAGCAGTTGGAGAGAGGACCAGTGCAGCAGAGCGGAGATGCTGCAGGCTGGTGGCCTAGCAAAGGCCAGACAGAGTCCGACAGGGACTGCAACCCTGGACTCACACCCAAGGTGGAGTGCATATGAACTGTGATTTGTGATTGTGGTGATGACAAATAAAGGCTAGCAGGAGTCAGATAAAGAAATCCATATCTGTGGAGTTTCTACATGTGTGGTGCGCCATTTTCATATAAGAGAGGTCAGCGATCCCAAGGCGAGTGACCCCAACTTGCTTACATATGGTGGAGGATGCGCTGGCATGATCTGGAGTGGCGCATAAAGCTGCAGGAGCAACACGTGGATGTCTGCAGGGAGCGGTGTGCAGGATGCGGTTTAAAGGGCCAGGAGGCCAAAGCTCCGTTTAAAGGGCCAGGAGGCCGAAGTCTGCGGTTGCTGTGGTAACAACAGAGGACCAGGCAGAGGACGTCTGCGAGGCAAGTTTGTGAACTTGTTTGTTGATTTATGGACTGTGCAGTCAAGATGGCGGATGGTGCAGAAGGCAACCAACAAGAGCCGTGCTGGGGGTGTTTGTAGAAGGACTGTGTCAAATGTTCGGAGAAAACTCCATAGGGTGGTGGTAAGACTAATAGAACGTCTTATGTTCAGGGTGGCTCAGCAAAAGCTGCACAATAGGTAAAGATTTGTCCAGAGACTGTAATGCAGATGATGATGTGTGGAAATTTTTGCATGACCAAATGTTTTTCTTGCAGGAGAGTACTGAGAAAACTGCAGTGTCTGCATTGGGTGCAAAAAAGTTCAAAAACTGTATGGTGCATAATGTCTTACATGATAGGTTTCCTGTGCACAATGATACCGCACGAACATTTAAGGAAGATTTGTCTGAGAACTGTGTTGCCTACCGGATGGTGCAAGAAAAGTCCATTAACCCTGAAGAGTCATGTGTGGGGGATGGTGGAATGTATTTTGTGCCTAGTATGTGTAGATATGTTTCCCAAATAAAGTCAGGGTGTGAACAGGTAGCTGTAAGGAGTGCAGCCAACGCCCATGTTGGAGTTAGCACAATGATGGCTCTAGTGATAGAGAGGAGTATTGAAAGCAAACTAGAGCTGTCTGAGAAGACACGTAGTACTAAAGTGGCAAAGAAGAAAAAGGCTGCTGCTAGTGAAACAAGTGAAGTTGTCAGGGCGGATCCTGAGGTCCAGGGTGAGACAGCAAGAGAACACTTATTTAAAATCCAGGAGAGATTTGCACCAATGCAAGCTTATATAAAGTCTCTAGGGAAAGCATTGCAAACTGCTAATAAAAGGTATGATGCACAGTGAGAAAAAGAAGTATGAGAGACATCGTTCAACAGCCCATGAAGTGATACAAGACCTCAGAGATGTAGCCAGAGATTAGGCTGATTGCAGAGTATGTCTGGAGGCACAATCTGTGCAGTATGAACAGGACCATAATAAAATGGCAAATGAAAACCCAAGAGTTGGAGATGACGTGTTGCAAGTTAGAAAGAGCTTCTACAGATGCACGTAATCACACTACAGGTTTGCAGAATCAAGTTGCGAGTTGAAAACGCAATTGGCACAGAAAAATTATGAATTGGAGTTCCAGATAAGTCAGCCTAAGGAAAAGCTGGAAATAGAAAAGGCTGCTTGTAGTCTGGCAGAGAAGCAAGCAGAGATCTTGAAAGACAGACTGGGTCACAAGGAAAACCAGGAAGCACTGTATGAGAGACTGGTGTCCCAGCTACAGATGAGCTTGAATGAGGAAGCTGAAAAATATGAAGCTCAAATCCAAGAGCTTAATCAGACCGATGCCCTAGCCTTTGACACCGTGCCACATAATAGGCTAATATACAAAATGAGGCAGCTCAGACTGGGCGAAAACGTGTGTAAGTGGGTAAAAAATTGGCTCAATGATAGAAAGCAGAGGGTGGTAATAAATGGTTCGTACTCTGATTGGACCACAGTCGCTAGCGGGGTGCCACAGGGTTCGGTATTAGGCCCCACTCTGTTCAACATATTTATCAACGACCTGATAGAGGGGCTGCACAGCAAAATATCAATATTTGCAGATGACACAAAATTATACAATATAATTAATGCACCGGAGGACAATGTGCGACTACAAACGGACCTGGATAAGCTGGGGGCTTGGGCAGAAAATGGCAAATGAAGTTCAATGTTGAAAAATGGAAGACTATGCACATGGGCAGGAGAAACGGATGCCACCAATATTCAATTAATGGAGTACCGCTAGGAAAAAGTGATATGGAAAAGGACCTGGGGGTATTAGTGGATAGTAGACTAAACTGCCAATGCCAGTCAGCTGCTGCAAAGGCAAATAAAGTCTTGGGGTGCATTAAAAGAGGTATAGGGGCGAAGGATGAGAACATTATCCTTCCATTATATAAGGCACTAGTCAGGCCCCACATGGAATACTGCGTACAGTTCTGGTCACCAGTGCTCAGGAAAGATGCTACAGTGCTGGAGGGGGTTCAAAGAAGGGCAACTAAACTGACACATTGAATGACGGGACTGGAATACCCAGAGAGGCTATCAAAATTGGGATTATTTACTCTAGAAAAAAGACGGCTAAGGGGTGATCAAATAACTATGTATAAATACATGAGGGGACAATACAAGGATCTCTCCCATGATCTGTTTACACCCAGGACCGCGACGGTAACAAGAGGACATCCGTTACAATTAGAGGAAAGTAGGTTTCATCACCAACATAGAAGGGGATTCTTTACTGTAAGAGCAGTGAGACTGTGGAACTCTCTGCCGGAGGAAGTGGTGATGGCAAAATCCATAGAGGAGTTTAAAAGGGGACTTGATGTCTTTCTGTAGAGGAAGGACATTATAGGATATAAATCTTAGGTTAATTGTTAATCCGGGTATACAGGCAGGTAGGAACTATTAGGGGTTGATCCAGGGAACAGTCTGAATTTTTTCCCCAAAAGGGCTATCTGGCTTCTGCCCTTGGGGTTTTTTGCCTTCCTCTGGATCAACACAGGAGGATAGACAGGCTGGACTAGATGGACATTGTCTTCATTCAGCCTAACGAACTATGTTACTATGTTATAAGGGCACTGTCCCAACGGTTAGCGCAAGCTGAAAAAAATGAAAGAAACCTTGGAAGAGGTCAAACAGGCTGTGGAAAGCAAGTGTACTGAGCTTACCCATAAGGCCAAGGTGCTTTTGCAGGCTAAGCAGGAGTCTGAATGCAAGAGAAATACAGTAGAGATGCAGCTTCAAGAGCTACAAATAAAAATAACTGAAAGTGACAGTGTTCAGAAGACAGTGCAAGATGAGAGAGATGTGTTCCTCAAACAGGTAGAGGAAGATGCAGAAGCTAAGAGAAACCTGTCAGAGCAGGTTGCAAAACTTCAGGCTGAAGTGTCTGATCTGGAATATAGACTGGAGAAGAGTGTGGTGTGCTTGGATATTGTGGAAGAGCAGAAAATAGAAATACAAGGGGAATTAGAAGCCACAAGGCAGCAGTATGAAGAGAAAACAGCCGCCAATGATAAACTTGGGAAGGTTAAAGTATGTCTTCAGCAAGAGTTAGAAGATGTTACTGTGAAGCTTGGTCACCAACAGGAGATTGTGTCCAACTTGAAGAAGAAACAGGAGAAGTTTGATCAGTTGCTTAGTGAGTAAGAAACCAAAGGGATCTCCTTGCAGCGCACCCTGGAAGAGGCCTTTGAAGTGAAGGTTGAGTTAGAAAGACTTAACAAGCAGTTCTGTTCACGTCTGAACAAGGAGAAACAGAAGCAAGAGAGGCTTCAGGATGCGCTTAAAAGAAAGTCAGAGGATTTAAAAGGGACAGCGTGCGATCGTCCAAGCATCGCAAGAAGACATGGTTTGCAGAGTCCCAAGGTTTGATGAAGTATAAAGAGGCTGAAGTCCAGAGGTTGCACAGAAAACTAACAGACATGATAGTGGCCAACCAGCAGATGGAAGTAGAGATGATTCGTATGCAGGAAGAGCTTGCTGTGGCAGAGTGTGCCAGAAGACGAGCAAAAAGAGAGAGATAAACTCCCTAATGAAATTGCAGGTAGCAGTAGTGAAGAGGCTCTACTTGTGGAAGAAGAGAGACTGTTAGAATCCAGTACGACACAACTAAAGGAAAATGAAATAACCGGCAGAGTGTTTGCGGTTCTCACTGTCTCGTATGTGGAGACCATTCAGAGTGGAATAGATCTCTGTGTAGAGAACACAGTCCTGAGGGAGATGGAAAACACAGAAGTTGTGCAAGAGTCACTCTCGACAAATAAATGTGAACATGACCTGAAGTTCCCAACAGAGACACGGCAAGAGTTCCTGAACATACACCTGGAAGGTGAGGAAAAGGCAATTGAAGGGTTCTTGGGCCATTCATTAATTGATCTGAGTCAGAAATATCAACAGAAGCTGAATGGTTTAAAAAAAGAGCTAGTAGGAAGTCTACAAGATGCTCTGAGAAAACAGGAAGCGAAGGTCACCAGTCGGGCTAAAACACGGTCCCAGTTAAAATTGGAAGCAAGGGCTCGAGAGGAAAATACAGAATCGCTACCCTTGATGCGTCCTCGGAAAGTGGTGTCAAAAGAAAATGTGTGGTATCCAAAGGTTGCTCAGAAGTCAAGCGCAAAGATGAAACACATGGAGAAGAATTTAAAAAAGGAAGTAAAAACCGTGAAAGTAATTGAGAAAGTGATAGCTGAGCTACAGAGGGGAGGTGAGCAATCCTCTGAAGTTCAAGTGACCAAAGAGAAGGCAGAAGGTGAAACTGCTGAAGCAGAGAAGGCCACGAAGGTAGTAGAGACTATAAGTCACCACATCCTGCCCATCTTCACTCTCCCTCCACACCTCTGTCACCATCCGCTTCCTCTGATGTCAGTGCAAGCAGTGGAATTTACGAGGAGTCCAAGGATATAAATTTCACACTAACCCGGCTCCTCGTTTCCACACTATCATCTGTGGAACTCATCTCTGCAGCCGTGCGTGTGCACTCTCACAAAGAACAGTGTGTATGTGGGCGCAGTCTGTACAGATGAGTCTGCTGACAGGACACACACTGTGGCAGTGTGTGTCTGCTGGTTCCAACTTTCACGGGTGATAGTGTGGGAATGGGGCGAGTTTAAAACTACATCGTTGGACGTCTTAAAAAACCTGGCCCATGAGCACCCTAACTTAGCTTATAGTGCTCATAAGTTATGATAGGTTCCATTTCAGAAAAAAAAAGTTTGTAGTAAGTGCTTAAAGGGGTTGTCCCGCGAAAGCAAGTGGGTCTATACACTTCTGTATGGCCATATTAATGCACTTTGTAATGTACATGAGCCATACAGAAGTTATCAGAAGTTATTCACTTAACTGTTCCGTTGCTAGCGTCCTCGTCTCCATGGTGCCGCCTAATTTTCAGCGTCTAATCGCCAGATTAGACGCGCTTGCGCAGTCCGGTCTTCTTTTCTGAATGGGGCCGCTCGTGCCGGAGAGCGGCTCCTTGTAGCTCCGCCCCGTCACGTGCCGATTCCAGCCAATCAGGAGGCTGGAATCGGCAATGGACCGCACAGAAGAGCTGCGGTCCACCGAGGGAGAAGATCCCGGCGGCCATCTTCAACCGGTAAGTAAGAAGTCACCGGAGCGCGGGGATTCAGGTAAGCACTGTGCGGTGTTCTTGTTTAACCCCTGCATCGGGTTTGTCTCGCGCCGAACGGGGGGCTATTGAAAAAAAAAAAAAACCTGTTTCTGCGCGGGACAACCCCTTTAAGTAGAGAAAAATAACATATCATCTGCAAACAGGCGACTGAATCTACTCTAAGGCCCCCTGTCCACGGGCGTGATTTCGCCGGTGGTAAATCGCCGGCAAATCACGCTGTCTGAAGCTTTCCATAGCGTTGCTATGGAAAGCGCAGGCCCCCTGTCCACGAGCGGAGAATCATTGCGATTCTCCGCTCGCGGCTGGCAATTCGCTGCATGCTGCAATTTTCCGCGGTCAGCCTATCTATTAGATAGGCTGACAGCGGAAATCCATCTGCCAGCTCCTGCTCTCAGGCGGCGGATCTCCAACAGGGGGCCTTAGCATTGTTTGTGTTTAGTATCTACTCTTTGTTTTGATTTGCTCATTTCAAACTGCAGTCACATGTAGGCTGCACTGTATATACATGAGAAAACTTGTGTAGACACAGCATATGTCTCATCTGTCTACAAGTACCACTAGCAAAAACTGTACATTTCTTATTACCTCACCTCTTTGTTGTCAGGCAGTTCTTGAGCTGTATTTTTAGTTGGTCTAGTGGATTGATGACCTGAAAAAAAAAACTGAAAAACATTATCTTGAGTACCATTTGACAAAATCAGTTTGTATACAATACTACACTACAGTAGATAAATGAGCAGATCCCTTGAAACTCACTATAAGTATTGGGGAAAAAAAAATGTGAAATTTGAAAATTCTGAACAATATCCTAGCATCTGAAAGTAAACATTTCAATTTTAGGAATCTGGCGGTTAGCTTTTTTTCGCTGAGCTCACCTGCCTCATTCTTTCATACCACCATTGTAAAAATGTAGACCGAAAAATACCCAAAATGAGGATACTGTGAGGTTTTGTAAAGTAACTGGATTCAATTTAAATGTCACTGTAGCTCTAAGGTAACCTGACTTCAGGCAACCAGTTGGGCCGGGGCAGCGGCAGCCCCTTAGCTGTGCCAGAGGAAGAGGACGAATGCAGAAGAATCATATGACCAAAAAGGAAAACAATGGGAATAAAGCGTGACCTTATGATTAACATGCACATATGCAGATGTAGTCAGATTATTTTCTCAGTTTTTATTTATAATACCAGCTTTAAAAAAAACGTTGCTTTGAAGCAACATAATGCTTTTACTTCAGTAACACTGGGGGCACGCAATACAGAGAAATATAACATGACATATGGGCATATAGGGAAAAACACAAATTGAAGTACAGATATTAAGGTTCATTCACATGACCAGTAGTCCTGCAGCGCTTTACCGGCTATGAGTCAGCAGAGACCGCATGTGGCTGCGAGTGCACTGGGCATGCATGCGTATCTCATGCAGTGTGACTATCTTTTTTTTTTTCATTCCACACCCTGTTTTATAGAAGGGGTTGCATATGAATCACTGCCCACATGCAATGCTCAATTGTTGCATGCGCTGCCCATAGAAAAGTATAGGGCTCACGCTGTGTGGTACGCAGAGAAATAGAGCATGCTGCGATCTTTTTCTCGCATGTACCTACATGCAGTGCTTACACGTTAATGTGAACGGATCAATGAAAGCCTATTTACTTTCATTGACTCCATTCACCGCGAGCTATGCGGCTGTGCATCGCGGTTGTAATATGTACACCACTGGCCTATAAAAAAGCTTTCAGATGCTACTTATGTGTAGAGGACATCTTTGTCCACTTGGATGGAGCTTGTTGACCACTACACATGCCTCTACAATGCAATTAAAGCGTTTTCATCCAGTTAAAGTTTGAAAGGGGGTGAATTATTGGAATGCGAGAAGCTGGATGGTCGTATTGACGAATTGCCTGCCACCTTGGCCGTTCTGACCAGACCATTAGGATGTATTGGGACCATGGATGCAAAACGGCACACACACAAGGAGACTAGGTTCAGGATGCCCTCGACAAGCCACTAATAGAGACGATCGTCTGACAAGAACAAACAGGAACAACGAGACAGGTGGCACCATCCTTGCAGGCTTCGACAGCCTATGAGTTTGCGTCTAGTGGCTCCGTTAAAGCAAATGTGGACCGATATACTGCAGGACAAAATACAGAACCAGTATGCCTCTATGTCCGCCCATATTACATCTTGCAACCAAGCTAGAGGTGGCTCAACAGGGTACTACCATGTTTCCCTTGAAAATAAGACCGTCTTATATTAATTTTTGATCGCCAAAAAGGCACTAGGTCTTATTTTCAGGGGAATGTCTTATTTTACTTAGGTAGCAGCCGTGATCCGGGTCCCTCACACTGGTCTCCGAAGTTCTGTATCCCCACCCTAGGTCCTGGACTCCTCAGCCACCAACAGATCATCACTTCCTGGTTGCGGGGTTCATAAGACCCGCCTCGAGGAAGCGAAGGCTCTGATTGGGTGAGAGTAGTGCTCGCTGAACCACATAGTAACATAGTATGTAAGGCCGACTGAAGACAATGTCCATCTAGTCCAGCCTGTTTATCCTTCTATGTTGTTGATCCAGAGGAAGGCAAAAAAAAAACAAGAGGCAGGAGCCAATTAGCCCTTTTGGGGGAAAAATTCCTTCCCAACTCCCTAATGGCAATCAGACTAATCCCTGGATCAACTCCTAATAGTTCCTACCTGCCTGCATACCCAGATTAACAACTGACCTAAGATTTATATCCTGTAATATCCTTCCCCTCTAGAAAGACATCAAGTCCCCCTTTTAAACTCCTCTATGGATTTTGCCATCACCACATCCTCAGGCAGAGAGTTCCACAGTCTCACTGCTCTTACAGTAAAGAACCCTTTTCTGTGTTGGCAATGAAACCGGCTTTCTTCTAGACGTAGCAGATGCCCTCTTGTTACCGTCGCAGTCCTGGGTATAAACAGATCATGGGAGAGATCCTTGTATTGTCCCCTCATGTATTTATACATAGTTATTTGATCACCCCCTAGCCGTCTTTTTTCCAGAGTAAATAATCCCAATTTGGATAACCTTTCTGGGTATTCCAGTCCCTTCATTCCATGTATTAGTTTCCTGAGCACCGGTGACCAGAACTGTGCGCAGTATTCCATGTGAGGCCTGACAAGTGCCTTATATAGTGGGAGGATAACGTTCTCGTCCCTTGCCCCTATACCTCTTTTAATGCACCCCAAGACTTTATTAGCTTTTGCAGCAGCTGACTGGCATTGGTTACTCCAGTTTAATCTACAATCCACCAATACCCCCAGGTCTTTTTCCATATCACTTTTCCCTAGCAGTACCCCATTTAGTGTATATTGGTGACATCCGTTTCTCCTGCCCATGTGCATAACCTTAAATTTTTCAACATTGAACTTCATTTGCCATTTTTCTGCCCAAGCCCCTAGCTTATCTAGGTCTGTTTTCAGCTGTACCTTGTCCTCCATTGCATTGGTTATATTGTATAATTTTGTGTCATCTGCAAATATTTAGATTTTACTGTGCAGACCCTCTATCAGGTCGTTGATAAATATATAAAACAGAATGGGGCCTAATACTGAACCCTGTGGCAACCAATCAGAGTCATCAATTCCTGGAGGCAGGATTTATAAACCCCACAACCAGGTCTTTTGTTGGTGGCCAAAGAGTGCAGGACATGTGGCGGAGCTACCACATGTTTTAATTGGAGACAACCAGTTTAAATGGATGTAGCCATTCATTCTACTGATCAGCAGGGCTTTCAAAACGCAGATCACCACTGACCCAAACTTCTGGAGAGGTCTACATAACATTTTGGAAGTTTTATGAAATGTCATTTAGAATCGTGCTCTGTAACTGTTATAAGTATAGGAAAGATTAGTGACCTTCCATAAATTACAGAATCAGTAATCTTACCAGTAAGCCAGAACACTCCATCCTCTTGTCGCTGAACTTTAAGGTTTTCCACTGAAAGAGCAACTGGTTCAGGAACAATTGGAGAGGGATATATACGAGGACCATCATCCTGTTGGACAAAATGAAGGGTCTATTATGAGTGTCTATTTTGTTTTAGTTTACATGGAATAATAATATAAATGCTTACATATTGTCGGGTTTTAACTGCCAGTCATTGTGGAATATGACCTTACCTGACGTTTTATGACAAAAAAATAAGAAACAGCATGCAAATTCAAAGATTATGCTACTCAAAATATACCTTTAACTTTAACAAATTATTTCCTAATCCAGCTGTACAAGTAATTGTGCTCTAGGCCCAGTGCTGTTAAAAATGTTTATAAATGATCTGGAGGAGGGAATTGATGGGAAACTGATCAAATTTGCCAATGACACAAGGCTAGGAGGGATAGCTAACACTAGGGAAGAAAGAGGGAGTATTCACAAAGATTAAGAAAAGCTTGAACAGTGGGCGGCAACTAACAATGATATTTAGCAAGGAGAAATGCAAAGTCCTACATCTGGGCATGAAAAAATTTTTAAAAAGCACAAATCGAATGGGAGGAATCTGGCTTAGCAGCACATGTGAAAAAGACTTGGGTATACTAATAGATCATAGACTGAACATGAGTCAACAATTTGATGCAGCAGCCAAAAAGGCAAACACAATTCTGGGATGTATTAAGAGAAGCATAGAGGGTAATTATCCCCCTCTACTCTTCCTTAGTCAGACCTCATCTGGAATACTGTGTCCAGTTCTGGGCACCCCACTTTAAAAAACACATAGACAAACTGGAGCAAGTTCAGAGAAGAGTTACCAAGATGGTGAGCAGTCTGCAAATCATGTCTTATGAAGAACAGTTAAAGGATCTGGGAATGTTCAGCTTGCAATAAAGAAGGCTGAGAGGAGACTTAAAGGGGTTGTCCCACCGCCCAAACTGAATTTTTTTTCCCATTGTTGCCCTGTAGAGTAAAAATATCATACAGTACAGCATTACACATAAAAAACATATTCTGCTAACCTTTTTATTCCTTCCCCTTATAAAGCTGGCCTGAAGAATTTTTCAAAGATGGCGCGGCTGAGTAGTTCCCATGATGCACTGGTGTCTCTCTCTCCTCAGCGTGCATGCTCCAGATGACGCTCGTCACATGACTGGAGGACTGGCGTCATAATGGAGACGCACGCTTCAGTGCTTTGAATGGAGCTGGCAGCTGCCGGGTCCCGTTAAAAGCAATGGGAGAGCAGTGCGATCTCCTGCTACTGCTCTGACAGCTGTAGCAGGAGATTCCTTCATCTCCCCGGCATGTCCCCTCATCACTGGACACTGGGACATCACAGTAACATCATTGTCACAGTGTCCAGTGATGAGGGAACATGCTGGGGAGATGAAAGAATCTCCTGCTACAGCTGTCAGAGCAGTAGCAGATCATGATCTCTAGCATTACTTTCAATGGCAGATGATCGTGCATTGACCGGCACCCCCCCCCCCCTCCCCAGACCAGTGACAGCGCGGCACTCCCTCCCCCCTTTCTTCCCAGGCCAGTGACATGCCAGCACCCCCCCCCCCATCCTGAGACCAATGACAGCGCGGCACTCCCCTTCCCTTCTCAGACCAGTGACATGCCGGCACCCGCACCCCCTCCCCCCCCCCCTCCCGACCAGTGACAGCTCGGCACCCCCCCCCCCTTCCCAGACCAGTGACATGCCGGCACCCACACCTCCCCCACCCCCCACCAGTGAAACCGCCACACTCCCCACCCCCGCTTCCCAGACCAGTGACATGCCGGCACCCGCACTCCCCCCCCCCCCACCACTTTCCAAGACCAGTGACAGGCCTGCACCCGCACCCCAATCCCCCCTTCCTTCCCAAGACCAGTGACATACCCAGCAGTTGAAGACGGTCCGCCAGGTGAAGCTGCTCCTCTTCTTCTGGTGAAATAGTTGCTATGGAGTGAGAAGACTGCGCATGCGCCTGCCCCAAGTGCGTTCAGGAGGACCCGACCAGCCGGCAAGAGCTACTGCGCCTGCACGACTACTGGATGAAGAGACACCGCTGGAATAGTCGGATCCAAGGACAACGGACAGGTAAATATAGGGGGGTGGGCACCTGATCAGGTAAGTATATATCTTCTGTATGGTGTATTTGCAAAGCACACATAATATTACAAAGTGCTTTCCAATGGCCATACAGAAGTATATAGATACATTTCGCACGGTGGAACAACCCCTTTAATAGCGGTCTACAAATATCTGTCACAGTGCGGAGGGATCAGCCCTCTTCTCATTTGCACAAGGAAAGACTAGAAGCAATAAGATGAAACTGAAAGGGAGGAGACACAAATTAGATATTAGAAAAAACTTTCTGACAGTGAGGGTGATCAATGAGCGGAACAGCTTACCACGGGAGGTGGTGAGTTCTCCTTCAATGAAAGTGTTCAAACAATGGCTGGACAAATATCTGTCTGGGATGATTTAGTGAATCCTGCACTGAGCATGGGGTTGGACCAGATGACCCTGGACGTCCCTTCCAACTCTACCATTCTATGAAGTTGGATACCTTGGATGTTGTTGGATACCTTTTTTTCTTTATTCCCACCATGAAATTGAAGAAATTCTTCGTCCCATTTGTTACAATTTTGGCAAACTTAACCCCTTATTGACGGCCGTATAGTGTTTTTAGGTCCTGCCATTGCAGGACGTGTATGGAGGGAGAAAGCGCCCTTGTCTCCATCCATACAGCACGTGCGTCAGCTGTTTATTACAGCTGACATCGGCAGGCAACAGCTGCAAATCGGCCACGTGGCTATTAACCCTTTAAGTGCAGCTGTCAATTCTCACAGCGGCATTTAAATCCCCCGGCCAATGTTCTGGGTCCTGTACGACGTCCCGCGCGCGCGCGGTGAGAACGGGGGTGCTGTGCAGCTGTCTTGGCAGACTGCCCATCAAGCCGTCCCTGTGGGGTGGCTTAGTAGGCTGCCTGTCAGAATGCAGTATAATGTACATTGCATCATACTGCAGTAGCGATCAAAGCATCGTAAGTTGTGGACCCCCCTGGGGACTAAAAGAAAGTGAATTAGTAAAACTTTATTGTTTTTATTTTTAATTTAAAAAAAAAATAATAAAAGTTCAAAAAACACCCCTTTTGCCAGATTTTCAATAAAAGAATCTGAATAATGAAGCAAAAATACGTATTTGGTATCGCCGCATCCGTTAAAGTCTATCTATTAAAGTAATGCATTATTTACCCCACATGGTAAACGATGTCCGAAAAAAATAAATAAAGAACGCCAGATATGCACTTTTTTGGTCACCCCATCTCCAAGGAAAAAACAGATATCTTTGGTATAACTTACCGTAAAATCTCTTTCTCGTCACGTTCATTGGGGGCCACAGCCTAGACAATGGGATATAGCCACTGCCCTAAGAGGTGACACTAAGCAAAAAAGTGTTAGCTCCTCCCCCCTGGCTATATCCCCCCTGCAGGCACTCAGCTAATTAGTCTGTCTGCAAGCAGTAGGAAGCCAGTGGGAGTCCGATTATACATATTATGTTTTATACATACCAAAATACATATTTTGGCATCATTCTCTGCCAAACAATGACCGAAGAACAAAAAGTTCCAGCAACCGCTTAAATAAACAAGGGGTGGGTGCTGTGGCCCCCAATGAACGTGACGAGAAAGAGATTTTACGGTAAGTTATACCAAAAGTGTCTGTTTCTCGTCCGTATCATTGGGGGCTACAGCCTAGACCATGGGACGTCCACAAGCAGTCCCGAAAATATATATATTGGGTGGGCAATTAAAGTTTGACCTTGTGGTCAAAGGACCGCCGCCTGCAAGATCTTCCGGCCGAGCGCGGCGTCCGATGATGCAGATATGTGGACCTTATAAAACTTTGAAAACGTATGTAAGGAAGTCCAGGTGGCTGCCTTACACACCTGAAGCGCTGAGGCTCCGTGCCGGACCGCCCAGGAGGCCCCTACCGCCCGTGTGGAGTGGGCCGTAACCCGAAATGGTGGCGTGCGTCCTGAGGTGCGATACGCCTCTGTTATCAAGGACCTTATCCACTTAGATAGGGTGACCTTTGAGGCTGCCGAGCCCCCTCCGGAATCACGAAGAGGGTGTCAGTTTTACGGAATTCTTTGGTTCTTTTTACATAGATCTTCAGCGCCCTTACCAAGTCCAGGTGGTGCAGCGTTTTTTGTGTGTACTGGCGTTGGACAGAAGGAAGGCAAGACAATTTCTCCATTGATGTGAAGCTCCGAGACTACTTTCGGTAGAAACTCTGGTGATGGTCTCAGTACCACTTTATCTTGGTGGAAAGTCATATAGGGGGTCTGTATAGACAAGGCCGCCAGCTCCGAGACCCTACGAATAGAGGTAATAGCGACGAGGAATACTACCTTCCAGTCAGTAATCGCATAGGAATCTCTTTCAGCGGCTCAAACGGTTGGTCTGTCATAGCCTCCAACACGAGATTAAGATCCCATGTTTGAACCGGGGGTTTCAACGGGGGCGTCGTATGGGCGACTCCCTGTAGGAATGTACGCACAGCCATTCTGTTTGCGATTGGCCTCTGAAACAGCACCGTCAGTGCTGACACCTGCCCCCTTAGCGAGCCTACCCTTAATCCTATTTCGAGACCCGATTGTAGGAATGCCAGTATTCTGGCCACCGAAAATTGCATTGGCTGCACTCGCCGCTCCTCACACCAGGTGAAGAAACGCTTCCAGACTCTGTAATAAATAGCCAACGAGGCTGGTTTCCTGGCCCGTATCATTGTCTGAATCACCTTCTCCGAGTAACCTTTTCTTCTTAACACCTCGGTCTCAACGGCCAGGCTGTCAAATGTAGAGACCTGGAATCCGGGTGTAGCAAAGGCCCTTGGGATAGCAGGTCTCTTCGATCCGGTAGGTACCATGGTGTGTCGGTCAACATTTCTATGATGGTCGCGTACCAGCTTCTTCTTGGCCAATCTGGCGCTATTAATATCGCTGGTCGCCCTTCCAGTTTGATTTTCCCTAGGATTCTTGGTATGAGAGGGATTGGTGGAAACACGTACAGGAGTTTGTATCCTCCCCACGGGATGGTCAGTGCGTCTGCTGCCGCCGCTTGCGGATCCCGTGCTCGGGCTACAAATGGAAGAATTTTGTAATTCAGTCTGGACGCCATGAGGTCCACGTCCGCTGTACCCCATTTCAGACATATCGTCCGGAATACTTCTGGGTGCAACCCCCATTCGCCGGGATCCACCGTTTCCCGACTTAGGTAATCTGCCACCCAGTTGTCTACTCCGGGAATGTAGACTGCTGATATTGAGTTCAGATGATTCTCCGCCCACGTCAGTATGCAAGCTATTTCGTTCATTACTGACGCGCTCCGTGTGCCCCCGTGATGGTTGACATAGGCCACAGCTGTGGTGTTGTCCGTCTGGATGTGCACATCCTTCTTCGTGAGACTGGACCCAAAGTGCCGGAGAGTCAGGTGAATGGCCCGTAATTCTAGGATGTTGATGTGCAACCTTGTTTCTCTCTGGGACCACACTCCCTGAACAGACTGGCCCCCCAGTGTTCCGCCCCAGCCTGAGTGGCTGGCGTCCGTCGTCAATACTACCCATCGTTTTGGCCCCAAAGGCCATCCCGTCTGAAGCCTCCCAGGTTTCAACCACCACTTCAACGCATCCTGGACTTGAGGGGTTATCCGGATTCGTTGTTCCAGGGTCAGTGTGGACCTGTTCCAGCGGGACAATATCAGGTGTTGTAGCATCCTTCACCGGAACTGGGCAAAGGGGACCGCCTCGAAGGCTGCTACCATCTGGCCCAGAATGCTCATACAGTGTCTGATGGTTAGCGTTCTCTTCTGCAATAGAGACCGAACACCGTGTAGAAGCTTGTCTACCTTTGTTTGAGGTAGTAGAACTCGGTGCTGGCTGGTGTCGAATATCATGCCTAAGAACTCCAACCGTTGTGCTGGTATTAGGCACGATTTTTCGCGGTTTACTATCCAGCCAAATTCTTCTAAAGTTTCCATCGTGACGCGTAAACTCCTGATGTTGCCGTCCCGTGACGGTGCTTTTACTAGCACATCATCCAGGTATGGTATGGCCGCTATCCCCTTTGCATGGAGTAGTGCCATCACTGCTGCTAGTACTTTCGTAAATACTCTTGGGGAGGTTGACAGGCCGAATGGCAGAGCCGTGAATTGAAAATGCCTTCCCTGTGTCTCGAAACAAAGGAATTTTTGGTGTGCTTCCCGAATCGGAATATGGAGGTATGCGTCCTTGAGGTCTATTGAGGACAAAAATTCCCCGGCTGCATGGAGGCTATCACGGATTTGATCGACTCCATCCGGAAATGCTTTGTTTTGATAAATTGATTCAGTCTCCTTAAATCCAGTACTGGCCTGACCCCGCCGTCGTTTTTGGGCACTAGAAAAAGATTTGAGTAGAACCCTTGCTTCTCTTGCGCCCCTGGCACTGGTTTTACAACCCCCTGTGCCAGAAGATTTTCCACTGCCAATTGTAGGTTGGCTACTCCTTCCGGGGTGGCAGGCACTCGACTTGCAAAACTAATTCTGTGGCAGTCTCACGAATTCGATCGCGTACCCAGATGCCACGATCTCCTGCACCCACTTGTCGCTCACGCGACTCCACCATGTCTCCCGAATTTGGGAGAGCCTGCCCCCCACCCTGGTGACACTGGGTGGGGGCGGCGCCTCATGCCGCGTTCTTTGATCCCGCCGTCTTAGATGTTCCAGGTCGGGATCGCCATGCTTGTCTTGTCTTGTAGGTTGGACCCTTCCTTGCATCTGTCGGGGTCCTCCTAGATTGGGACCACTGCCCTGACCCAGAACGGGACGAGAAACGACGAAAGGACCTAAAAAACGGTTTCCTCTTCAATGGAACCTTTTCCTTTCTTGTTGGAATTTGTGGCAATGACGTGCTTTTACCGCCTGTGGCGTCCTTTATCAAGTCATCTAACTTAGGTCCAAAGAGCCTATTTCCCTCAAATGGCAACTTTGTTAGGACCATCTTGGACGCTGAATCGGCTGCCAAGCTCTTCAGCCAGAGGGTTCGCCTTGCCGCGACAGATGCGGCAGACGCCCGACCCACGAATTTAGCTGCATCTAGCTCTGCTGCGCATACGAACTTGTTCGCTTGTATGATATTGTCTGTTGCTTCCAGTAGTTCACTACTGCCAGAATGTCTTTCCGCAGCTGTTTGGCCCAGGCTATGGACGCTTTACTGACCCATGCGGCCCCGAAGATCGGCTGCAGGGTGGTGCCCGTGGCCTGAAACACTGATTTCGTCGGTGTATCCAGTTTTCTGTTTTGAGGGTTAGCCAGAGTTGCCACTTCAGCTGTTGGCAACGCCGTACCACTAGATAGCCGTGACACCGGCGGATCGACTACCGGGGTAACCGCCCAACCCTTTTTCAGACTTCCTGGGAATGGGTATGTAACTTCCCAAGTTTTCCCAGGTTGCCTAAATTTTTTGTCACGGTTCTGCCATTCTTTATTAAGGACGTCCGCGAAATCCTGATGATCTGGAAAGACCTGTCGCGATCTCCTCTGCCGTCTAAACGACACCGTAGAAGAAGTCGTCTCTACTGGTTCCTCCGTTACTTGGAGGGTTTCTCTTACAGCTATTACTAGGTTGTCCATTAGGCTCGCCAGCCGCGAAACCTGTTCATCGTCCAGATCAGAAGCAGACGAAACCGTGGAGCGTTCGTCATCTTCTGACCCACTGCTCTCGGCCGCTGTTTGGGCCGTATCCAGAGAAGCCCGCGAGCACAATGCTCGGGCGGAGTCATGGCGAGCCCGGGCCGTTCTTGCAGAGTACCGGGACCGCGAAGAATGCCTTGACCTGTGGTAAACTATGGACGGACTCCCTGGACCCATGGGAACCATGAGAGTCTCTGGACCGCCTGGACTTGGAGGGTCTAGACGACCTCCTGGTATGGCGAGATTTACAGGAGGTGTCCTCGCTGCTGCGGGACCTCCTTCTTTTGCGTGCCCTCCCGCGCGCATATTTCGAAGAGGAAACCTCCAAGCTGGATTCTAACCGGCGTAAAATCGCCGCAGAAGATGTGGCCAGGCCGGAAACGGCAGCGGCCAGGGACCTCGCCCATTGGGGTTCGGGCCCTAGCTCCACAGGGGTGGCGGGGGGCACCGGGATCCCTGGAACCGCGCGTGCCGTGGTACACTTAGCGCAGCGGGGGTCAACTTGACCGCAGGCAAACTTAACGCTGCAAGCTGTGCAAGCGTAATGCTTCACCCTCCCCTTGGCCGGGCTGGAACCCTCTGATCTAGGGTCAGACATGGCAAACAGAAAACCTCCAGGTAGAGGGGATGCTACGTACTGCCACAGGAGTACCTGCAGGGGGGACAGGGGAGGGGGAGGGGAGACACCGCAAAGTGCTGCCTTGGCAGGGCTTACCCGGTCTAGCAGCTGTTTTAGCGGTTCCCCTGGTCCAGCTGGAGCCTCTGGTCCTGAAGCTTGAAGGCCGTCAAGAGTCAACGTGGGTCCACCACACGGAAATAGTAGCGTTGGTGACCCGGCAGGTGTGTGGCAGGAACTGCTGCGGTGCTGCTACAGCTGCTGGTGCCTGTTACAGAAGGTGCTGCTGCTGTCCGGGTGCTCACTCTGTAGCCAAAAGTCTGCAGGGCCGTATATGGGCTGGATGCCCCCCGGAGCGCCGCGCCCGGAAGTGACCTGCCCAGCCAGCGCCCCGGCATCCTGCTAGCATGCCGTGCTCCTACCCCTGCTGACGGGAGAGCTGCTGCTGTCATCACGATGTCCGTTCTGCTGCATTACGTAAGCCCTGAGGTACCTTGCGTCGTGTCAGGGAAGCCACAGCCTGTCCGCACGTAGACCTGTCTCCAGCAGTGCTGCCCCCTATGCGTCACTAGTCAGTGCGCTACTCCAGGGAGGAGGAGCCCTATGGCTGGCGGGTAACCGACGCCAATGCGCATTGCAGGGTCGGGCCCCTTTTTCTTCTCTGGGTGAGACGCCGCAGAAGTGGTGGAGACACCCCCTGCCTGCGTCTCCCCCGGGAGGCCAGTAGAGCCAGGGAAAAGCCCCGACTCCCCGGAAATAGCCACGTCTGCCTCCTAGCAGACACTAAGCTAAAGACTAATTAGCTGAGTGCCTGCAGGGGATATATAGCCAGGGGGGAGGAGCTAACACTTTTTTGCTTAGTGTCGCCTCCTAGGGCAGTGGCTATATCCCATGGTCTAGGCTGTGGCCCCCAATGATACGGACGAGAAAAAGGATTTTTTACTCACCATGAAATCTCTTTCTTGTCTCGTGATTGGTGGACACAGCAAAGACTATGGGTTATAGCTCTTGCTTATAGAAGGTAACAATAAGCAAAAAAAGTGTTAGCTCTAGCCACTGGCTATATTTCCTCCTGCCGACACCAGGCTAATCAGTTTGTATGCCAGCAGTAGGAGCAGCCACGCAAGAACAGAAAGACAACAATAGTTAGCAATATGACACAAAGTTCTAACTGTAATGAAAACACAGCACCACGTGCAACTTACAGAACCAGGGTCCTGAAGAGGACAAAAAACGGTGTCATATAAATAAGGGGTGGGTGCTGTGTCCCCCAATAACGAGACAAGAAAGATTTATGGTGAGTAAAAAATCCTTTTTCTTGCTTGTGTCTTTGTGGCACTTAGCAAAGAACTTAGGACATTCCAAAGCAGTCCCTGAGGGAGGGAGAAAGGAAAATCCCCAATGCACGCAGTCAGTTTACATCCATTTGTAACCTTCCGCCTAGCAAAGCGTCGGCTGACGCAAAAAGTGTGAGTTTAGTACAACCTAGAAAAAGTGTGTAGGGAAGACCAAGTAGCTGTGCTACACACTTGTAAAGCGGAGGCACAACGCCCATGAGGCTTCCACCGCCCTGGCAGAATGTGCAGTCATCCAAAACAGTAGTGTCTTACCCTTAGCCCAGTAGGCCTCAACCACCGCCGAGTGAATCTAACGTGAAATGGTAACTTTGGAGGCCACAAGACCACAACTCGGACACTCCAGTATCACGAAAAGAGAATCAGAGCTCCAGAATGACGAAGTCTGTTTCAAATAGAACTTCCGTGCTCGCACTAGATCTAAAGTATGCAGAGCCCATCCCCTTGGGTAGACTGCCGCCGGACAAAACGACGGCAGCACAATGTCCTCATTGATATGGAAAGCAGGCACCACCTTTGGGAGAAAGGAAGGAACCGGACGCAATACAACTGTATCCTGGTGGAACACCGTAAAGGGTGGCTTCGCTGACAGTGCAATCTCAGAGACCCTTCGGAAGGAAGTAATCACCACCAGGAAGGCTACCTTCCAGGACAATAACCGGCATAGTACTTCTGCTAACAGTTCGAACGGATGAACCTGTAGGGCTTCCAAAACCAGATTCAAATCCCAAGGTGGCACCAGGGAGCGAAACGGGAGTGCAGTATGAGCGACTCTCTCCAAGAAGATGCGCACAGCCGACCTGGATGCCAAGGGTGCTGAAAAAAGACAGAAAAGGCACAAATCTGTCCCCTGAGGGAACTGAGGCTAAGCCCCATATCCAGTCTATCATGAAGGAAGGACAGGAGGTGGGCCAAAGAAAAACGCGTAAGGTAAAACCCCCTCTTCTTGCACCAAAGGACGAACCCTCTCCAAACACGATAACCCACGGCGAGGACGGCTTTCTAGTCTTAACCATCGTTTGGATGACCGGGTCTGCAAAACCTTGTGCCTTTAAAACCGCGGCTCTGACCACCATGCCGTTAAACGTAGCGTGGACAAACTTGGGCGGTAGAGGGGTCCTAGAGAGAAAATCCTCTCACAGAGGAAGGTGCTAGGGAGCGTCTGCCAGCAGATCGATGAACTCCACGTACTACGCCCGCCGAGGCCAATCCAAAGCTATGAGAACTACTGGAAGCCTTTCCTTCCTGATTCTCTCGAGTAGGCGGGGAATGAAGACTGCCAATAGTGCAGACTACGCTGAACTGGGAAGGCCGTCCCCCCCCACCCTGCCTAAATGGGTGGGGGCTGACCCTCATGCAGAGGACTTGGTCCTGGGGGCCTTAGTGGACTGAGGCCCTGACCTCCAGGATGACCTTGGCTTGAACGATGGTCCATTCTTTTGCTCCTACTTCTGAGGGGTCTTCTTGCCCCCTGACGTGTGAGGGCCCGTCCGGCGAAAGGAATGAAAACGCCTACGCTGTGGGGCCATCTGTTGCTTGGAGCGACTCTGCGGTAGATGAGAACTGTTTCCTCCTGTAGCTTCCGAGATAAGCGCATCCAGCCTGGTGCCGAAAAGGCGAGATCCTGCAACGGGAATGCTGGTCAGCGACCCCTTGGAGAAGGCATCCGCATCCCAGGAATTCAGCCACAGAATCCGGCAGGTCTCCACAAAGCAGCGGATGCTCATGCCACAAGCTGTGCCACAAGCTTGGCCACATCCAAAGAAGCTTCGCAGAGAAACTTGCTCGCCTGTTCGATCTGCTGCGCCATATCCACCATAGAAGCCCCCACGAGGATTCCCCTGCGTAACTGCTATGCCTAATCCCTGATGGCCTTTCCCAGGATGAGACAAATACGGGTGTGAGAGACAACAATCTTTGTCTCTCTCGCCTTGGGGCCACAAAGGCGTACGGGCCTCGTGCGGCTAGAGTGGCTGGCCCGGGGAGGGCTCCACCCACGGAAGGGCATGCCTGGAAGGAAAATACCCGCACGGAGCGTTAACATGGGGCTGCTGCAAGGGGTTACCGAAAAGGAGCGAGACCCAGGGCCCGACTGGGGGGCCGGCTGCTCTGCTCGAGCACTTTACCCAATGCCTCAAACACAGACTTTGCCAAAGACTCCAGCTTCTGATCTCAGGAGTCCTTGAGAGAAGAAGCATCCGCATGGGCAGAACAGTGTGCTTTGCCAAGCGGGAGACAGGTGGATCGACCGCCAGTGAAGACGACCATTTCCCCACCAGATCTTGTGAAAAAGGGTACATCACCTAATTTGGAAAAACATTTGTTAAAATCTTTATGGAGAGGAAAAGTCTTCGGGGGGACGCCTAAAAGAGAAAGACACCTCTGGCACAGCTGAGTTGGAAGGTTTCTCGTACCGCCACTATTTGGCCTCCACCATAGTGGAGACTTTAGGAACCTACTCCTCCTCTGCGTTGGAGTCCAAGGAAAACTCTGACAACTCCCCTTCAGAACTACTATCCTTTCCAGAGGACCATCGCACCCGAAGAACGCACAGGCATTGGGGAGGATGGTGACCGGGAGGACACCAGTGAGCTGGAGGGCCTAGCTTGTTTCCGAGGACAGGCGTGCAACGGGCCCTCCCTGACCAATCATGCTTACCTGAAGCGTCCTGGGAGACTAATGTCCCACAATCCAGCCTATCCAGAATTGCTCCAGACGCCCGGGTGAGGTCAGACACGCAAGAGACAGGGCCCATTCTAGATCAACCGCAGGTGAGGGCTGAATACGGAGGGGGTCCATGAAGATTGCACAGCCACCTGTTTTGCAAGGTTTACAGTCATTACAAAAAAGCTCAAACTATCCACATGCGCACTTCGTATTATAGCAAGAGCAAGCATAATGAATTACTCTGGCTGGTCCCAGTTCGGACTCCTGAGCCCTGGGGTCAGACACTGTGCTGGGAATACACAGGGAAAAGCCTGTTATGCACACTCGAGAGAGATTTGATATTAAACCCCTGATAGGCCAGCGCAGCCACACCTCCTCCCTTAATTATGCTCAATGAGGGCGTTACCCTGGGAACAGCTTTTGACGGGTAGGGGGCTACACAGCCAGTGAACTAATCACCAGGCTGTGGCTCTGAACAGGTGAGTGCCAAACATATGCTATGAGCTTTTGTCCTAAACCTGCCACCTTCCCTCATAGCCCCGCAGGAGAGGCTCACTGGGGTACGGGAGAGAGGGAGGAGGTGGGGAGATACACTCACCTCTTGGACTCCTGAAGGATGGTGGCTCCCCAGCTCCAGCAGAGCCTTCCCCCTAACATCGCCAACCCACACGGGGAGGGGATGCGGACCACCAGGAATACAGGGGGCTCTATGGCTGGCAAGCCGCATGCAGGAACCCTGGATGTGCCTCCTTTCCTTCTGGGGGGGGGGGGGGGGGCAGACAACAGCCGGAACAACTCCTGAACTGTTCGCCCTCCTCGGTTGGGTTATTGGGGAGAGCCTGCCTCCCCGTTAGCCCTGGCCCATGCAAGGGAAACATTCAGCCCCACGGGTGAGACCAGTCTCCCCCTATAACACTAAGCGAAAAACTGATTAGCCTGGTGTCGGCAGGAGGGAATATAGCTAGTGGGCGGAGCTAACACTTTTTTTTGCTTAGTGTCGCCTCCTAGTGGCGGTAGCTATATCCCACGGTCTTTGCTGTGTCCCCCAATGATGTAATAAAAAGTGATCAAAAAGTCGTTTGCATTCAAAAATGGTACCAACGGAAACGACAGGACATACCGCACAATATGAGGCCTCACGCAACTATGTTGACAGAAAAATAAAAAAGTTATTGTGTGCAGAAAATGGAGACAGAAAATAATTTTACAAAATTAAATATCTAAAATAGTTAAAATAAAAAATACAAGTAGTACAGCAAAAAAAAAATTATATAAGTTTGGTATAGTAATTGTACTGACCCATAGAATAAAGTCATCATGTCATTTTTGTTGCAGTTTGTGGACCGCAGAAATAGGACACACCGAAAGATGGCGGAATGTGGTTTTTTTCCTGTTTCTCTCTACTTAGAATTTTTTAATGGTTTTTCAGCACATTATATGGTACAATAAATAGGACCATTGAAAAATACAACTCGTCCCGCAAAAAACAAGCCCTCATACAGTGATGTCAATAGATAACTAAAAGGAGATAAGATTTTTTAAAAGGGAGGAGGAAAAACCGAAAATGGATAAAAAGCAAAAAAGCTCCGTTACTAAGGGGTTAAAGTAATAAAATATCTTGGGAGTTGTAGAACTTGGTGTAAAATGTTTTAGAATGTTTACTTGCCGCTTTCATGAAGCGCTTGATTTACATGTGATTTGCAAAGTCTTGGTCAAAGAACTAGCTTAAGGCTGACCTGTACCTTTAATATAATAGGCTTCAGTCCATTCTCCAAAGATGTTTGAAACATCAGAATAGGATCATGACAAATAAGAATACCATGAAATCCAAGGCACCAAGGTGTTCCAGATTTTGGAGAATATAGCATTTGCAAAATTATTTCCAACTATATTGAGATGTTTGGATAATTGCATCAGCCAGGCCTTCAGGATGGACTTTTCAGTAGCCATGATACATGATGAAGATTTTGAGGGTTTGCATGATAAAAAATAACCTTGATGTGGTAGGTCTTGGGAAGTTGATAGAAGTAGAGGATCTTCCAGCCTTAGGTTATTTAGAAGATTGAACCAACTTATTCTATTCTACCATCAGATTTAGTTTGTCTACATCTGTCCATATGTTCTATAAAAATCTGGACAAAAGCTGGATAGGAGGAAAAGCATAAGCAAGAAGGTAACTGCACTTGTGTGATTGTGCATCTACCATGAGCACTATACCTTTGTATAGGCTGCGCATAAAACGCTGCCCATACGCAATACATATGAAAATATATGCATCCCCACTCTGAGACAATGTGTGTGAATTTTTTGGTGGAACCACTAAACAGCTACAAGTAAATCCTGCTCCACTTTCACAAATTCCCGGCCACCTCATTTTCATTTTCCACGGAAGCATATGGAAAACGTGGTGGTCAAGAACTTGTGAAAGGGGATCAGGATTTACATGTAGCTGTTTAGTGGTTACTTTTACTGGTAAGCCCAAAACATCCAGGTCTGACACAGAGATATATAATTATTTCTACCATAAGCTTGGTGAAGATCATGGGCACAGAAGAGATGATAAAGATAGTGAACATGGAATGGTGGATTTTTAAAGCTAGTGACAGCAATTCTAAATAAATTTCTGATACTAAGGGCTTATGCCCACAGGCGTATGCGTAGAAGGCTGCAGGTCTTACCGCAGTGTTTTACTCATTTTTTAACCATACGCTCTGCTAGCAGAGAATGCGTATGTCACTGCACGTCCACGGACATGCGGAGTGTATCTTTTTCTTTTACATCACCGCTCTGTTTCAGAGAGGGTATGCACATGAAAACATTGCCCATATGCAACGTATGGTGTATGGACAGCGTTTCATGCGCAGCCCATACAAATGTATAAGGCTCACGTTGCATACGTATGCAGAGAAAAAAAGAATGATGCAATTTATTTCTCTTGCGTATCGATACACAGTGTCTACATACCGGTGTGCATGGATCAATGAGAGTCCATCGAGTTTCATTGATTCCATTCACTGCGTATAACGAATGTGTGCAACACACACGTGATACGCTGTGAAAATGAGCTGGTAATATGCATTATGCAGCTGGATCATTGCCATGATATGATTTTTCTCTTACCAAAGAAATGGCTGATTTCATAGATTCCATCTTGATTTCGTGTCAGAAACTTGTTTAATAGTTTTAAAGTTATTATTATTCCAAAGGACCCTTTTTTCTCATCATTTAGCTTTAAAATAGGCAAGGATAATGCAATAATAATCTAAGGGATACTGGTTTAATCATTTGCATCTGTAAGAGTTTCTGTCATCTAGCTTCTAGCTCCTTCTGGATAGTAGGTGTATGAAGGCATGGGACAAACATTTTTTTTGTAGGATACGAAAAAAATTCAATTTTGTACCCCTGTTGACAAATCTTTAAAATCCAGGTGCTTGAATTTTTTCCCATCCTTTGTAAAAGCCTGAGATCCTTCCAATCAATTTTATGTCATTGCATATAGACTGTAGATTTAAGTGATTGGCATTGAAAAGTATTTCCCTTGGCCCTTGTTAGATAAGTCCATCTTATCTTTCTGGACTCTTGTGGCTAAAACTATGAAGGAAAAAAAAGACATTCTTTCCAGGCTGCTAGGGTTTGGAAAGTGCTTTCCTTTTGTCCCAGACATTCTCAGGAATCTTATCTAATAGCAAGGTTTTCCTGAACACAAAAAAAGTTAAAAGGGTTTAAAATGAAGAAACATTGAATAGTCACCTATTCCGGCGGCCCCCAGTCCAGAGCTGCAGACCTATTGCCCACCGCATGGAACCTGGAAGAAGCGGCAGGAGGTTATGTGCCGTGCCGCTTCATTGTGCACATGACCGCTTTAGCTGTGATTCTTCTTTGGTCCTTTAAATTTTTTTTTTAAGTCCTGAAAACCCCCTTTAAATACATACTAGCCTTCAAATGGAATGATACAGAGTTTGGATTTGGTAACTGCATTAGCAGAATTTGCTAAGGCGCTAGCCAGAGCGGAGCAAGCGGCCGGGGAGTGGCATTTCTGTGGAATAAAAATAGAGCATGCCGTGATTTGTTTTTCACACAAGATTTCGCGCAGACAAATCGCGTCAGTCTGCATAGGATTGCGTTTTATAACGCAATTCTATGGCAGCTTCCACGGACGGAAATTCGGTGGGAAATCCCGCTGCGGAATTTCCACCTGTGTGCAGGGGGCCTAAGTTAGAAAGACTCATCAAAACAGAGAACAGTTTTCATTGCCACTCATATTTTAGGAATAGGTTCCCAAAATTTCAGGGAAGTTGAGGTTTACACTCTCATAGGATACTTCTCTGGATTTTTGTATTCTACTTCTATTAATTCGTTTATTAATTTCTTGACTCTGCAAACATATCATCTTGAACTGTTCTTTTCTATTTAAGCTTTTATATTATGTAATAATTCATCCATATATTTAGAGAAAAAAAACTCCTTACAATCCTCTATGGGCAGTTCTGAAATGTCACCCTCTTTCAGATTCTCTTTTGGAAAAGAGAATTGTTTACTATCAGAATCAAAGTCTCCCTGTACAGATTTAGAGTTGGAAAAGGCATCTAATACTTCAGGCATAGTTAGAAAAATAATTTCACTTCCACCTAAGCAAAAGCAGACTTCAGATCATGGCGGCTTTACAACATGGGTGGGGAAAAAAAGGTGTCTTTTGGATCCAGAAAACCTCAATTAGGGATTTATTAAGGCAAAGCACAGTAACAGCAACGCGTTTCGGCCCCTGAAAGACATTTTTCAAGCATAAAAATAACCTCTGAACAACAAGATATATATATATATATATACATATATATATATATATGAAATTAAATTACAATGGTGAAGCATATCGGCTGGCTGCCCTACTGCGTTGTTTGATGACGCAATGGGTCTGTCGCGTGCCACATGACTTGCGGCAATGCGTGTGGAATGGAAACGTGAGTTCCAAGTGTAAGGCGTGATCATATACATTATTTTCAAATGCACAGTCTTGTTTTTTAACAAAAAAATTCCTCTTTTTGATATTTCAACATCTATACAGATGCAATTGTGCAGTATTTGTAATTTTATAGTATTTTTGTTTTTATATCCATTTTAATGTCCACTAAAGTTTCTTGGTCTAGATGGGAAATGAGCATCAATCAGGTTCTCATTATTTTCCCCCTTCCCCTCCCTCCCCCTTTTTTTCTTTCTCTCGACCCTTCCCCCCCAGCCCCTCTTTTTCCTTCTTTTCCAATTAACATTGGTTATTCTAAATTGGGTTCTCCACATTAACAATTAATACATATAAGCATTGCAATGTAATTACTAGAGATGAGCGAGCATACTCGTCCGAGCTTGATGCTCATTCGAGTATTAGGGTGCTCGAGATGCTCGTTACTCGAGACGAGCACCACGCGGTGCTCGTCTCGATTAAACGAACACTGACCATTGAATTCAATGGAGCCGGCAATACAGCCGGCTCCATTGAAAGCAATGGGCTGCCGGCTAGCGCGGGATGAATTTTCGGGAAGGGCTTAAAAATATAAGCCCTTACCTGAAAATCATCCTAAAATGTGTAAAAAGTAAAAAAAAAAAATATACTCACCTTGTCCCAGCAGAACGATGTTAGCCCATTGAATTCAATGGAGCCAGCAATACAGCCAGCTCCATTGAAAGCAATGGGCTGCCGGCGATCGCACAATGAATTTTCGGGAAGGGCTTAAATATATAAGCCCTTCCCTGCAATTCATCCAGAAATGTGTAAAAATAAAAAAATATATATATACTCACCTGGTCCCGGCAGACGGAGTTCAGCTGCGGCCAGCTGGCAGTTCTCCTGAACTGCTCTCTGTAGTATTCAGCAGCCGGGGACTTAAAATCCCCGCCTGCTGAATGAGCTGCCTCTGATTGGTCACAGCCTGACCAATCAGAGGCAGATCTCACTCACACCCATTCATGAATTCACGAATGGGTGAGTGAGTGCTGCCTCTGATTGGCTCAGCGCAGCTCTCAGCTGAATGACAGCAGTTCAGCACCACAGTGCAGGGGACAGCAGGAGAAGACCCGGCTGTGCCCCGGCAGCTGAAGGGAGGCGAGTATCTATTTTTTTTGTTTTTTAAATCAATCACTTTTAATTCATTTCCAGGGAATGGCTTATATGTAAAGCCCTTCCCTGAAAAAGAATTCAGGTGTACCAGCGGACCATTGTCTTCAATGGAGTCGCCGGCAGCAGCAGCAGCTCCATTGAAGAGAATGCCTGCATTTTTATTCTTTTTTACACTAAAATCTTTCTTTTTCAGGTAAGGGCTTATATTTTTAAGCCCTTCCCGAAAATTCATCCCGCGCTCGCTGGCAGCCCATTGCTTTCAATGGAACCGGCTGTATTGCCGGCTCCATTGAATTCAATGGGCTAACATTGTTCTTCTCTGCCACAGCTGTTACAGCTGTGGCAGAGGAGAACGATCTTAATGCTGACATAATTTTTATTTTTTTTATTTTTACACATTTTAGGTTGATTTTCAGGTAAGGGCTTATATTTTTAAGCCCTTCCGGAAAATTCATCCCGCGCTCGCCGGCAGCCCATTGCTTTCAATGGAGCCGGCTGTATTGCCGGCTCCATTGAATTCAATGGGCTAACATCGTTCTTCTCTGCCACAGCTGTTACAGCTGTGGCAGAGGAGAACGATCTTAATGCTGACAGTGCGGGGAAGGGTGGGGGGGTCTCACTCTTGCCACTATTGTGGCTTAATTTCATCCAGTACAATTTAGAGTTTTTTCATGATAAATATGTAGTATACTCACCTTTTGCAATAATTTTATATTCTTTAATATAGGAGTATTGGAGAGAGATTACTATTGGTTATCTTAAATTGGGCCACTTATATTATCTATACCATATTCTTTATTCATGGCTTCACGTACTATTAAAGGGGTTGTCCCGCCGTGACAAGTTAATGTAATGACTTCTGTAGGCCATTACAATGCACTTTGTAATATACATTGTGCAGTGTAAATTGACCATACAGAAGTTATATACTTACCTACAGTGGTGCCCCCCCTGTGTTGATGATTCCGTTGCCCTTGGATCTGACTTTTGCGTCTTCTTTCTTCTCCATTGATCAGGCATGCGTAGATCAGGTCCCAGGTCCGTGGACAAGGCTTTGGATCTTCACTCATGCGCAGTAGCGCGACTCGGGCCGTGGGTGTGCGCCTGTTACTTCGCACATGTGCAGTAGCACCTACGGGCTCGGGAACGCGCAGCGATCTGGCAGGAGGGTGAGTATAACACTTGGGGGGGGGTAGGGGGGTGTCAATGCATTTGCGGCGGGGGGGGAGCAGTGGGCACGGGCTGCCAATTTACTTGCGACTTGCACGGGCAGAGGGGTGACGCAGGCTGTCAATTTACTTGCGGGTGGTGGGGAGGCGGGGGTCTGTCAATTTACTCGTGGGGGGGGGCTGGCGGACTGTCAATATACAGTCACATAGACTTGTCGCTGGGGGGTGGTTCTGTCACATAGATTTGTCGTGTGGGGTGGGAGGAGGGCTGTGACAGTAGTTTGTCACGCTGGGGGGTGGGTTGGGGGCTGTCGCAGTAATTTATCAAGCACTGTGTAATCCTGCCTCAGCAGGGAGGGGAGGAGGTAAGTTGTGTCTATTGTGAATGGTGGGTCCTGTGTTATCTATATATAGGTGTCACTGTACTCGTGGGGGAGAGGGGCGGAGGGTGCTTTCAGTGTACTTGTGTGTGTGGGCACTATGCAGGGGCACTGTGGGTTGGCACTGTGTGTGGGTACTTTGGGGGGCACTGTGCGCGTGCACTATGGAGGGGCACTGTGGAGTGGGGCACCTTAGGGAGGGCACTGTGGGGTGGGGGGAGCACTGTTGAGGGACCACTGTGGGGGAGGGTGCTGTGGAGGGGCTCTGTGGGGGGGGGGCGCATTGTCGAGAAGCACTGTGGGGGTACCTGTGGTGGGTGCTGTGGACGAACACTGTGGGGGGGCGTACTGTGGAGGGGCACTGTGGGGGGACCTGTGGGTGTGGCACTGTTCGTGGGTATTGGGGGGGGACTGTGGGGGGCAATATTCAGAGTCAATTAATTAGCTGGTAAAAAGGTATGAAAAAATGTAGACATAATAAAGGTTAAATTACTAATGAGCACATTAAAAAAACATAAGTATTTTGTTTGATCTCCCACTTTGATAAAAAAAAAAAGGTATTCGTCTTACAAATTCCACCTGGGGTATGTAAACTTTCATAATGCATTCAATATACGGTATAAGCAAGTAGTATGAAATACAGGGTTCAAGAACTATCCGCTCCGTTGACATGTCCCTTTTAGCAAATACATGTATGTACCCATTAACCCCTTATGGACATGAACCTTTTTTTCCCCATTTTCGTAATTTTCTTCCCCCTTTTGAAAAATCGTAACTCCTTAATTTGTCCACCGATCTAGCTGTATGAGGGCTCGCATTTTGGAGGATGAGTTATATTTTTCAATAGTACAATTTAATCTACAATATAATGTACTGAAAAACTGAAAAAATTATAAGTAGAGTAAAATAGAAAAAAACAAAACAAAATTCTGCCATCTTTCAGTGCATCTTGTTTCCATGGTGCACAAACTGCAACAAAAAGGACATGATGAGTTTATTCTATAGGTCATATAGTACATAGTTTTCTTTCTTTTTTGCCTTAGTATTTTTATTTTTTTCTGCCACCATCTATTACAATTATTTTCTGCCACCATCTTCTGAGCGCAATAACTTTATTTTTCTGTCAACACTGTTGTGTAAGGGCTCATTTTTTGCAGGATGTCCTGTAGTTTGTGTTGGTACCATTTTGGAATACATACACGACTTTTCGATAGCGTTTTATTCCTTTTTTTTTTGAGACAGTGTGACCAGAAAAGTGCATATCTGGCGGTCTTTATTTTTTTTCTGATGACGTTCATTGTGCGGGGAAAATAATGTGTTACTTCAGACTTTTGCAGATGCAGATACCAAATATATGTTTTCTTTTTATTATTTAGATTCTTTCTATTTAGTTGTCTTAAATCTAAATTTATATTTAGAGGAAACTGAAAGGGAGGAGACACAAATTAGATATTAGAAAAAACTTTTTGACAGTGAGGGTGATCAATGAGTGGAACAGGTTACCATGGGAGGTGGTGAATTCTCCTTCAATGGAAATGTTCAAACAGAGACTGGAAAAATATCTGTCTGGGATGATTTAGTGAATCCTGCACTGAGTAGGTGGGTTGGACCAGATGACCCTGGAGGTCCCTTCCAACTCTACCATTCTATGATTCTTTTATTGTAAATATGGCAAAGGGTTTTTTTTATTACTTTTTTTTAAGAATTAGTAAAACTTTATTGTTATTTTTCCTTTTTTTTACTCCCCAGAGGGGACAACAACTTGCAATGCCTTAATCACATCTGCAGAATGATGTAATGCCATAGCATTACACCATACTGCGATCGAGCAGGCAGTCTATCAAGCCACTCCACGGGCTGCCGTGACACCCACACGGCTCCCTGCCATCTCATCACAGGAGGGCCGTATGGGGCCCAAAACCATCGTTCGGGGGGTTTATATGCCGCTGTCAGAACTGGAAGCAGCATTTAAAGGCTTAACAGCTGTGTGGCTCATCAGAGCTGATTTTGCTGGGTGTCGGCTGTTTGAAAAAGCTGGTGTCTGCGTTGTACGAAGAGAGATCACCCCGCGATCTCTCTTCATATATACCTGACGTTGCAGGACGTAAATGTACGTCCTATAGCGGGAAGGGGTTAGGCAGCAATTCTGAAGCATCTTTTCTTAGAACTCTGTATTGTGCCATTCCTGTTATTCCAGGAAATATATGAATAAATTGGCAACTGGGTATCAATTTATTCTGGCATTCTGCTTGTAAATAGGGCATGTCTGTATACACTCTGACACTGTCCATTCAGTGCCGACAGTGTCAGATTTTGTAGGGACACTCCCTATTGGCAAGTCATCAATTTATTCAGATGTTTGCAATGAAAATGGGAATGTATTTAAAAATGAATTAAAAGGGTTGAATAAAAAGCAGGAGTGAGTGCCCAATGAACACCATTAAAAATTGTCATCTTAAAAGCTAACTAAATTACCGTATATGTCAAATAAACTGGTGAAAGGAAGAAGAAATCACTGGTTTACTAGAAAAGAAAGTAATATAGTAAAAGAAAAGAAGTCTGACTACATAAAGAAAATGGAAGTGCAGCCAATAGTTTATACTAGCCTTATTCCATCTCTTCAAACTTTTACTGACCACTGGCATCTTCAGTCTTCTTTTAAACATGCAATCACATCACACCCATCCTGAAGAAGCCATTCACTGACCCATCTACTGTGTTCAACTGTCATCCTATGTCATTTCTTCCCTTTGCCTCAAAACTCTTTGAAAAGCATATCCACCTCAAAATCCTTCCAACTCTCATCCAAGTCTCTGTTCAACCAGCTACAATTTGATTTCCAACTCCACTATTCTACTGAAACTGCCTTAATCAAAGTCACAGATTCACTAACAGCAAAAGCTTTACGATATTGCTCTGTGCTTCTCCTTCTCAACCAGTCCTCTGCTTTTCACAGAGTCAACCACTCCCTCCTGCTACAAATTATTTCTTCTCTTGGCATCACAAACTTGGCCCTCTCCTGGGTTCTCATACCTCACCAACCATTTAGTGTTTCCGCCTCACACACCACCTTCTTGCCTTGACCTCTCTCTTCTGGTATCTCTCAAGGGTCTGTCCTGGGACCGCTACTCTGCTTCATCTGTACCAGTGGCCTATGACAGCTCATAGAAACCCATGGCTTTCAGTACTACTTTCAAATTGATGACACTCAAACATACCTCTCTGGCCCGGATGTCACTGCTTCAGAATGTCTATTTGTTATATCTTCCTTATTCTTATCCCATTTTGTAAAAGTCAACATACAGACAAATGTATTAATCTTTCCCTACTCCCTACATCTTACTCTACTCCTTCAAAAGATAAACAATAACTTTATTAGCGGTAGGGGTCAAACTGCTGGGACCCCCACTGATCCCAAATATGTGTCCCATCACTCTATTTTAATAACAAAGCCACATTTATTATTTTTATTTGACATTACTTCTCAAAGCATGTAGTCACCACACTTTTCTATGATTATACCTCAAAAGTCATAAAGGACCTTCCCTTAAAGGCGTATATAATGAAAACTATACAAACATGTTGCATGAATTTTACACAATTAAGTGATATTTGACCCACATAATTAATTTGGTTTTAAACTGAACATTATTTAGAGTAGATACTCACTCGTAGTATAATCTTGCTGTTTGTAACTTGAATAATCATGGGCAGTATTTGAACTATCTGCTCATCCTCTAGAAAGGGTCCGATTTGTGCTAGAGCAGAAATAGGAATCTCTGAGCTAAAGTCTTGAATTTGTACTTGTAATAAGCCACTATGTACAGCAAGTGGAGAGAGGTAGGCTGCAGTTGGACCAAGTTCAAAATTTAAGATCATACGTGGAGAAGATGTTGTTGTGGTGGGAATACTTGCTAAAAGACCTATATGAAAATAAACAGATTGAGAGAATCACTAACTGCAGGTGTTAAGTCAAATGATTTATTGTTCTATAAAACTTCATAGCCTCAAAGTTATTTTGCACCACCAAAGCTTAAGGGTGAATACCAATGGATGGAATGGCTACGCGTTTCCCGCTGCGGAAAAACGTGCGCGAATTCCGCAGCTATTAGGTTCTATTGAACTTAATTGCCTTCCTGCCTGCCAATACTCACATGCAGAATTCTACCGTATATTTCTGCAGTGGGAAAAAAATAGCGGCATGTTCTATTTTCCGCAGATTTATGCCGCGGGAGGTCTCCATTAATATAGCATTAATGGAGACTGCGTAAATCCGCGATCACTCGCAGGCACCTTTTTTGTTCTTAATCGTGGTACTCCTGTGGCATAAATCCGCGGGTATATCCTGCGTCGCTCATGGGCATGATCCCTAAATGTGTTGTACAGTTGGTTAACTTTTATGAGAAACTCTGCACATGAAAAAGACTGCTATTTAAAAAGTAACTGTACTTTTTACTATAGACCTCTATGCATCAGTCTTCAGCTGCCGAGAAAAGCTGACAGGCATCAAAGACAACTGAAGCAGCACAGTGCATAGGATTCCACTGATCAAAACTTTTGATATGTTGTGTTAACATGTCAAAAGTTTATAAAAAGTGCAGTTACTTTGTACCTGTAGACAGGATTTTAGGTGCGGAAACACCTTCCCCATAAGACTCTTTGTTTTCGTTGCCATTTTTTCATCCCTAACTTTCGAAAAATAAAATCATAACTTTATTTTTCTGTCCACATAGTCGCAAGGACTTGTTTTTTAACAAGTTGTATTTTTCAATGGTACTATTGACTATGATATTTTGACAAACTTTAAAAGAAATATCTAAGTGGGGGGAGATTGTGTCTTTTTTGGGAGAAGAGTTAGTTCTGTGGCATTCACCAGATGGTAAAAATAACATATTAACTTTATCCTGTGGGTCAGTATGACGCCAGGGATACCAAATTTATATATTTAAGCAGTAGAAGAAACACAAATTAACACAACATCAAATACAGACCATAATAAGAAAACAGAGGACACTGTATAAGAATCAGAAAAAAGTGAGGATCCCTTCTGCAAAAACAACCAGAGCCCATGAAAGAAATTACTGGGTGGTTGTTGTCTCCTCTCATTGAAGGAGAAGAGAAATGGCTGGTAAGTACCGAAAATCATGTTTTCTCATATGTGTCACTGAGGGAAACAGCAAGGGACATTCCAAAGCAATTCCCAAGGATTGGGTAAAGGAGAAGGTGAGTGTGGTTAGTATACTGCCACCTGTTGACCCACCATGTGACCAGGAGGTAATGCATTAAGTAGAACTTTAAAAAAAAGTGAAGTTTTATCGCTAGGGAAGGTATTAGTACCATAATCGGTCTCCTTCGGGTACTCCTTTACTGAAAAACAGATGAGGAAAAACAAAAGGAGAACAGTGCCCTAGAACATAGAAGAAGATGGCGCCACTTTAGAGTGGCACGGGAGGCAGATTATGTATACAAGTGGTTTCTTGAAAAACCTCACAGCTCAGATCAAGGTCCCAAGAACACCAGTAGGGTGGATGGAACCTATGGTATAAGCCATTCCTTGCAGAGGTTATTTGATATCAAAGAGAAAGAGAAGGGGCAGAAATTCAACCTTCAAAAAGGCTGAAGAATGGCTAGGAAAAGGAAAGGAGCAAAAGTACAGTCTCATCTCTCCTTTGCTAATAGCAAAAGCAAGCCAAGATTATGGTAGAATCGAGATTAAAAAGTAAATTCCTACTTTAAGAGGTTCCACACTTTTTTAATGTACAGAATAGGCAATTCTAAGAATTTTTGCAATATATTTTATCAGCCTATTCTGTACATTTTACTTAAAAACAACCTTCTACTGCTATGCAGTTAGGTGAAGACAGGGGCTGAGAAATCAGTCTTCATCTAACTGCATAACAATAGAGGGCGCTGCATCCAGAGGTATCTGCACCTGTTCTCTGCAGAACAGATGCAGACACACATATTTATACACTTCTATTATCTTTATTCTATTTTCTCTAACGCTTTGCCTGGTGTGTCCAACCCCCCTCTGTGTACTTTACTGTCCCTCCCGCTCATATGCCACTGCTGTACCCAGGTGCTATGAAGGAAAGTTGTCCTATGCTCCATACAGCTTCTTCACAGTGCGCTCACCACCGGACCCTATGTACTGAGAGCTCCTGTCAGTGTATCAAGTTGTAACATATAGTAGTGTATACCCGATGCACCGAGAGCCCCTGTCAGTGTATCGGATCTGGCATCGAACAAGTGCGCTGTGAAGGGAAAAAGCAGTTTGGAGAATAGAAACAGCAGACAATCACTGGCTTTTGGGTAAGAGGAGAAGAAGTAGAGCCGGCAAATGATACACTGAATGAGCAGTCAGAAAGATAGGAAAAAAACCATGAAAGCGCAGTATTCTAAAGACCAATCAAACAGAGCATGTTGAGAAGAATTTGGCTATCTATAGTATCAAACGTTGCAGAGAGATCTAGGAGGATCAGTGGAGAGCAGTAGGAGAAACACAAATTAACACGACATCAAATAATACAGACCGTAATAAGAAAACAGATGATACTGTACAAGAATCAGATAAGACTGAGGATCCCTTCTACAAAAACAGTAAGGTGTAGGTGTTGTCCCAATGAACAAGACAAGAAATGGCTGTGACGGTAAGTAACGAAAGTCCTGTATTTTCATCTGTGTCATAAAGGGAATCAGCAAGACCTTGACATATTCTAAAACAGTTCCCAAGGGGTGGGTAAAGGAGAAGGAGTGTGGTCAGTATACTGCCTCCTGCTGACCCATGTGGCCAGGGGGTGATGCATTTAGTAGAACTTAGAAAAAAATGTGAAGTCTTATCGCTAGTGTAAGTATCATACCCGTCTCCAGCCATGTCTAACTGTGATAGTATAACTGCCCAGACAGTTGGCCAAAAATAGCACTTTGCCAACTAATGACTCGTGCCAGGCCCCTCAACATGAGAGCCATCCTAACACTAAATCAACATTTATAGGGACTATGTGCTTGGATCTTGGGCTAATTACTCTAAGCACAGGAAGAAAAGCAGACAGACACACGGGACTATATGTATCGTAAATCTAATGGGGAGCAGAGTCAAACAAGGGTTCACAGATAGCATCTGGTCAAAAAGGAAATAATAAATTAGACATATGAATATACCATAAAATTAAACTTGTTATTAGTGAAATCTATTGTGAAGTATAGGCGACATGTCAAAGATAGTTATTAAAAAATGAGCCAGACACCCTGACCTAGGTACTACTAGTCAAGATGATATTCCGTAGAGCCTAGGCACTCCACCCAGAGAAGAGATTATACTTATTGGCACTCATATGAGTATACTAGCTGATATACCCGGCTTCGCCCGAGTTCATTTAGTACTGGTGTTTATCTTGTGTGCACACGGAAAATCTTATGAAGTCGTCATTACTTTAGATATACCGAGGAAAAAAATATGTTCACCATTTTGCATGGTTCTTTGCGTTACCCAGGAAACACCACGTGGAGGTAACCATACGACGTTCCCTTTATATAAAATGACATCAGGAAGTGAGAGTATTAGATTCCGTACATAATATTTGGACGCTAATTCTTTTGCGCTTAGTAATTAAATAATTGAGTTGGGACCTATTAGCTTTTCCTATTTATGACATAATCAATGCTCTTGCCAGATTTCAAGTTTCTATGACATTGAGAAGTTAGAGAATTAGACTTCGTACGTAAAATTTGGACGCTAATTATTTTGCGCTTAGAATTGAATAATCGCATCACAGAAGGGGAAATCAAGAATTAAAAACAATCACAGAAAATGGCCGTTACTTACTGACTGAGGAGTGCATATAGATGCATCCTCCTCTCACCATGCAGGTAGCTGACTACCAAATGGAGGAGCCAATAACACCTGTGAGGGCACCGATGAGACACCCACTCACACTGCCTCCTGATAATGAGGGGGGTGGATGCTTGGTGTACACTCCCACACATAGTGGATACAGGGTGCCAGACCATTCTGATATATGCAGTTCACCATGCAGACCAGCAACCTATTAATGACGCCATGATAATTTGGCGGGTTGCCCTGCATATCCATCAGTGAACCACATTGGTACTGCCACCCTGGGCTCCCCTTGGAGTATTTAATAATCGAGTTGGGACCCATTAGCTTTTCCTATTTATGACATAATCAATGCTCGTGCAAAATTACATGGGAAGTGAGAGAATTAGATTCCGTACATAAAATTTGGACGCTAATTCTTTTGCGCTTAGAATTGAATAATCGAGTTGGGACCCATTAGCTTTTCCTATTTATGACATAATCAATGCTCGTGCCAAATTTCACGTTTCTATGACACCGGAAAGTGAAAAAATTACATTCCGCACGTAAAATTTGGACGCTAATTCTTTTGCGTATAGAATTGAATAATGGAGTTGGGACCCATTAGCTTTTCCTATTTATGACATAATCAATGCTCGTGCCAAATTTCGAGAGAATTAGATTACATACGTAAAATTGGGACGCAATTTTTTGGCGCTAGAATTAAATCGAGTTGGGACCCATTAACTTTTCCTATTTTTGACATAATCAATGCTCGTGCCAAATTTCAAATTTCTATGACATCGGGAAGTGAGAGAATTGGAATACGTACGTAAAATTTGGATGCTAATTCTTTTGCGCTTAGAATTGAATAATCAAGTTGGGACCCATTAGCTTTTCCTGTTTATGACATATTCAATGCCCATGCCAAATTTTTAATTTCTATGACATTGGGAAGTGAGAGAATTAGATCACATACGTAAAATTTGGATCTTTTGCGCTAGAATTAAATAATCGAGTTGGGACACATTAGCTTTTTCTATTTATGACATAGTCAACGCCTGTGCCAAATTTCAAGTCTCTATGACTTCGGTAAGTGAGAGAATTAGATTACGTACGTAAAATTTGGCCGCTAATTCTTTTGCGCTTAGAATTCAAAAATCGAGTTGGGACCTATGAACTTTTCCTATTTATGACATAATCAATGCTCGTGCCAAATTTCAAGTGAGAGAATTAGATTCCGTACGTAAAATTTGGACGCTAATTCTTTTGTGCTAGAATTGAATAATCGAGTTGGGACCCATTAGCTTTTCCTATTTATGACATAATCAATGCTCGTGCCAAATTTCATGTTTCTAAGGCATCAGGAAGTGAGAGTATTAGATTACGTACGTAAAATTTAGACGCTAAATCTTTTGCACTTAGAATTGAATAATCGAATTGGGACCCATTAGCTCTTCCTATTTATGACATGATCAATGCTCGTGCCAAATTTTGAGTTTCTGTGACATCGGAAAGTGAGAGAATTAGATTACGTACGTAAAATTTGGACGCTAATTCTTTTGCGCTAGAATTGAATAATCGAGTTGGGACCCATTTACTTTTCCTATTTGGACATAATCCATGCTCGTGCCAAATTTCATGTTTCTACGACATCGGGTAGTTGGAGAATTTTTGGCGAGTCAGTCAGTCAGTCGGTGAGGGCTTTCGTCTTTATATATACCGATGACAGCTGTACTAGAGAATAAGGGGCAAAACTGCAGTAACAATAATTATCAAAAGAGTGTCACTAGTTACTAGCCCTCAGCCTTAACCAAAAAAGGGACAGTATAATGTGCGACTTAATGCTTGCAGCAACCACTAGAAGTGATGACAGAGTAATGTGCCTTTCTAATGCACTTCATAAATGTGTAGGCTCTTTAGTTACTGATGGAAGAGTAAATCATATATACTTCTGCTAATGGGAGGAATTGCAGCGATTGGTGGTAGGGACTGCTTAGTGTGGTTGGTGTGCAGTAAAATAAGGCAGGTCAATCACTCATCAGGCAAACGTACCAACTGGAAGACCTTAAGAATCTTTTACCGATTTTACCCAGACAAGCATGTCTTGTGCAAACAACGCCGTAAGGGGGTAATAAGGCAGGCTTGATGCATGAAATAAGTGAATAGTCATGTCACATACATGCAGTTACACCTCCTATGGAAGAGGGTAATATGATGACAAATACACGCCAATACTGTGTAGCCATAAAGGCTTCTGCTCACTGGTGAAAGCGATATCGGTCTTGCAGTCCTTCTGAAAATCCCTGGATGCAAGGTGTTTTCACAAGGAAACCGTCTCGCATCACTGCGGGGGTTCCCTATATCTCCGCCGCGGCTGTCACAGACACAGCAGGAGATTGCGATCCTTTGCCATTGATTTCAATGCAGCAGCATTGACGGCCCTATTGCAAACATGTGGAAACCCCTGGATGCGAAGGGTTTTCATTTGAAAACAGCCTTGCATGCCTGCGGGGGTTCCCTTCACCTCCGCCACAGTAGTCACAGCTGTGGCAGGAGATCGCGATCTTCTCCCACTGTTTTTAAAGGGGGCGGCGCTGCTGCCGCCGGCCCCATTAAAAATACATGGAAGCCCTTGGATACAACAGCCTTGCATCCCTGTGGGGCTGAATGAATCCCCTGCTGCAGCTGTCATAGCCGCGGTAGGGGATCGCGATCCTCTCCCATTGATTTCAATGGGGCTGGCGCTACAGCCGCCGGCCCGATTAAACACAATAGGCTATATTGAAAACGGATGGGACATGCTGCGATATGTTTCCTGCAAAGACAGTGGTTTTTCTTACTAAAGCATGGATGGAATTTACCCCCTCCTGTGTGCAGTTGATGTGAGGAGGGATGGGGACTGGTGCATCAGCCGGGAAAATATGCTTGACGTGGGCTTATTCACCACAGATAGTGTGATAGACATAGGCTTGGTCACCACAGATAGTGTGATATTGTCAAGCTCACTCCAGAATAGTTGGGCTGAGTGGTGGGTCTCATGTAAAAGGGTATAGCAATATCAGTTGTCTGGTCCCAAGATAGGCCAAGTGAAGGGAGAACTCACCTCCGGATATAATTAATTTAACAGTAACACCCACTGAAATAACATGCTTTCTGCAGTTATGGGCATTCTATGCCTAGGTATTACCTCTCTAGCTGATATATAGGCAGTAAGGGTTACCCAAGGTCTATCATAGCCTGGAGAGATCAGAGGCTGACAAATTACGCAGAGGAACTCCGCATGGCACAAAGTCCGGGAGGGAAGAAGGTGGCAGGAGAGGAGTCCTCTTCTCAGCACAGGTGTGGAGAAAATGGGAGGCCCTGGTAGGGACATGGCCTAAAGAGTTGGAAGAAGAATGAGGAGGAGGGGGAGATTGAGGAAGAGAGCTTCCCAGGACATAAGGAACACAAAAAGACCCTAGAAAGGAGGGAAGATTGTGTCTCTAACGACAGAAGAGGAATGGGGGAATGTCCCAGGCAATGGATGGGAATAAGCCAAGTATCCCAGACGGAGGATGGGGGGGGGGGGGTTTACATACTTACCTAGCATGAGATACTTACCTTCTGAAATAAGGAGCCTTACCTAGACAGTAAGAGTCCCCTTTCAGATTCAACTCCCTTTGGAGAGGAAAGGAGTGTTTTGGCAGGGAGCTCACCATATTAAAAGGGACCATATAGCTGGTGGGCCACAGAAGAGTTAGGGCTCATCTTTGCTTCCTTTTCTTCTGGAGGTAGGGTAGGCAACAGAGCTTAGAACTGTTTATTCTTCCTCCTCATGTGGAGGAACAGGGTGATTTGTGGACAACCCTGTATTCCTAACTTAAAAGGGAGAAAGAAGAAAAAAGTATAAAAAGGCAAGAGAAGAACTGCAGAGCAGGAGGTTTGCCTCCTCCGGACACTAAGCTAAAACAGATTTAGCTCAGTGTCTACAGGAGGTGCATAGCTAAGCTGGTGGGAGGAATTAACACACTTTGTACTTTGCGTCGCTTCATAGTGGCCACAGCTAAACTCAAGGTGTTGATGTGTACTCTAATGACAGAGTTAAGTAAAACAGTTTGGGCAGGTAAATGATAAAGTGCTCACCTGATTGGATTGTGCAAAATTAGTACAATACATCTTAAGGCTTTTAATAGCCAATACTCCACCACTGCTCTTCTCCAACTGAGCAAAATCATGAGTGCCACATCTGTATGGGCTGCCCACATCACTTTCTGATGTATATTTAGCATATGTTAAATCTACATAAGAGAAAATATATACAAATGTACATAAGAATTTTAACCATATGTGTATGGTCTTAGTGTAAACATTTAAGACATCTGCTACTATTATACATTTCCATATGTTTTTGTCTATTTTTACATCACTCTAAACCCATGATGGCGGACCTATGACACGCGTGTCAGCACTGACACGCGTAGCCATAGTCGCTGACACGCGGCCGCTGTCGGCCGATCACCCCGTTAGTGAATACTAGCAGGGGCCGCGGCTCCCCTGCTGGTATTCACTAACCAGCGCTACCAGCAGCGCTGATCCCAGCACACACAGTGATGTCAGTGTGCAGCCGGGATCATCCCTCCCCTGACGTCTCTTACCACTTGGTTCCGCGAGAGCATCCGGGGAAGGAGGCGTCCGGCAGCACACTGATGTCACAGTGTGCGCCGGAGATCATTGCTAAAAGCAGCGCGGAAGAGCGGAGCTTCCAGGACGTGGAGGTGGTAAGTACGTGGGTTTCTGGAGGGCGCTGTCACTGCTGGGGGGGCTGCTGTGGAGGGCACTGTCACTGCTGGGGGGGCCACTGTCGCTGCTGGCGGGGCGCTGTGGGGGGCCTTGTGGCGGGCACGGTCACTGCTGGCGGGCCGCTGTGGGGGGGCTCTGTCGCTGCTGAGGGGCCGCTGTGAGGGGGCACTGTCGCTGCTGAGGGGCCGCTGTCGCTGCTGGGGGCCGCTGTGGGGGGGCACTGTCACGAGATAAGTGTGAGGAAGGCTGTAAGAGGTTTTTTTGGGTTTATTAAATACAGTAATACATTACAATTATACATTTTAGCTATTTAAACTATAAATATCGTGAATGTATGGTTTTTTTCTCAAAGTGACACACCACCTGAGTTATGCTCGTTTTTTTGTCGAATTTTGACACACCGAGCTCAAAAGATAGCCCATCACTGCTCTAAACACTTTCTTTTCATTAAAGGTTTGTATTTGAACTTTTAAAAAATGTATTTCGGATGAAAAACATATACATTGAACACAACTTTCCTATTTTACTACATTTCATACAGACCGTAATGTGTTTAAAAAAAAACAACAGAAGGACAGAAAAAGTGTAGTGTGCTACCCTTTTCTATCTCATAAAAAACAACATATACAAACATAAGGGAGGTAAAATATAGTCAAAAGTATGCACTTTTGAACTACATTTTACCAATTACAGTCTATGGGTACGTTTTGTCAATACTTGTGTGTGTCAAAATGTATATGCTTGATGAATAGCCAAAATATTAAAAATATAACAAAAAGAAAAAACCACCTCGCAGGCGCCGTCCCAGTCCCTACCGTTGCTCTCCAGGCACTCCAGCAGTTTTCGGTGTCGTCCTAAGCGATGACAGAGCATTTTTTTCCTGGTAACATGGGTTGAATCCCCCCGCCTCCAGGAAGAGATTGCTGTGTTTAGATCAGGAACACGGCCTCAGACAATCACAGCTGGCGCTCAATGAGCCAATCTCAGCCATTTAATTATGTCATTCATTGAATGGATATGATTGGCTCATCAAGCGCCGGCTGTGATTGGTTCAGGCCATGGTTCTTAGCCAATCACAGAAATATCTTGCTGGAGGCGGGGTATTCAACCCACGTTACCAGGAAGAGAATGCTCTTTCAGCACTGAGGACGACACGGAAGACTGCTGGAGCGCCTGGAGAGCAGCAAGATGGACCAGGACGGCGCCTGCTAGGAAGTATTAAGACACTCCCCAAAAATAAGACGCTGTGCCTCTTTTGGGACAAAAATTAATATAAGACAGGGTCTTATTTTCTGGGAAACATCGTAGCTGTGGAGGGAATCTCTCCTAACCCTGGACCACCTTTTACTTTTACTAGCTATAACTCATCTGCACCTCTAAGAAACCTAATCCAGTTATCATTTGCTGTTCACTCTCCTCTTTCTTCTTTAACCCCTTCCCGCCCCAGGACGTACCGGTACGTCCTGGGAGCCTGGCACTTCCCGCAACAGGACGTACCAGTACGTCCTGGGGATAGCGCGAGATCACATATGATCCCGCGCTATCCCGCAGCGGGAGCCGGCTGTCAGTCACAGCCGGTGTCCCGCTGCAACAGCGGGGGGCATCGGAGGCACAGTCCTGCAAGTCCCTCAGAGGGACTCAAATAGTGTAAAAAAAAGAAAATAAAAATGTAAAAAAAAGTTTAAAAAACCCCTTTTTAATGCTTTTTCTAATATTAGCATAAAAAAAGGTTAAAAAAAATTAAAACCCCACATATTGGGTATTGACGCTTCCATAACGACGTGTACAAAAAGTTGAACATGCTTTTTATTTTGTATGGCAAAAAGTGTAACAAAAAACGCTAAAAAACAGAGGCAAAATGCTAATTTTTAGCATTTTGGCTCCCAAAAAATGCAATAAAAGTGATCAAAAAAGCCGTACATTCCCCAAAATGGAACTAACAAAAACTACAGCTCGTCTCGCAAAAAATAAGCCCTTATAGAGCTCCGTACATTGAAAAATAAAAAAGTTACAGGACTTTGAATGCAGCTATAGAGAAAAAAAAAGATTTCCAAAAAAAAGGTTTTTTATTGCAAAAAAGTGTAAAAACCTAAAAAAAGAATAAGAATTTTGGTATCGCTGTAACCGTACTGACCCGCAGAAAAAATTTTGTGTGTCATGTATGCTGCATGATTAACGCTGTAAAAATAAAAAATAAAAATCTATGGCAGAATTGATGCTTTTTCTCTCCCTGTTATCATAAAAAAAATAATAAAAGTTTTACGATATAGCCTATGTACCCAAAAAGTGGCACCGATAAAAACTACAGCTCACCACGCAAAAAACAAGCCCTTATAAGGCCGCGTCGACGGAAAAATAAAAAAGTTATGGCTTTTGAAAAATGGAGATGGAAAAATACCAAAAATCGCTTGGTCCTCAACGCCAAAATAGGCCATGTCATTAAGGGGTTAAATGTGTAATCTGGAATGGTTAGTCAACATGCAATAAACTCCCCACTATTCATGAGGACTTCATTACGAAATCTCTAAACCTGCTGGCTCTCATAACGACATGGGTTCAATAGTCTGACACCACCTCCCTTGCTGCTCTATGCTATGATGGCCTATACTTCTACCAAACCCCCAGACCCGAGAACAGGCGCAGTGGAAGAATAGGTATTGTTCTCTTTTCAAAATGCACCTTCTAGGTCACCCCCTGAGAACACTATCATTCACCTCCTTTGAGGTCCACACTCTTCCATCCTCTGTCAATGCAAGCGGCAGTCGTCTACCACCCCTTGGGCCCTACCAGAGTTTCTCAATCATTTTGCCGCCTGGCTCCCCCACTTTTTATCCTATGAAATCCCAACTCTCATCTTGACGACACGATCTACTCTTTCGCCTCTTAGCTTCCATCACTAACTTCCTCCCTAGGCCTCTCACAGCTTATAGGTTCTGCACAAACATGGCAATACGCTTAAAGGGGTTGTCCTGCGAAACAAAGTTGGGGTATACACTTCTGTATGGCCATATTAATGCACTTTGTAATGTACATTGTGCATTAATTATGAGCCATACAGAAGTTATTCACTTACCTGTTCCGTTGCTAGCGTCCCCGTCTCCATGGTGCCGTCTAATTTTCAGCGTCTAATTGCCCCAGTAGACACGCTTGCGCAGTCCGGTCTTCTCCGTGTTGAATGGGGCTGCTCGTGCTGGAGAGCTGCTCCTCGTAGCTCCGCCCTGTCACGTGTGCCGATTCCAGCCAATCAGGAGGCTGGAATCGGCAATGGACCGCACAGAAGCCCTGCGGTCCACCGAGGGTGAAGATCCCGGCGGCCATCTTCGCAAGGTAAGTAAGAAGTCACCGGAGCGCGGGGATTCGGGTAAGTACTATCCGTTTTTTTTTTCAACACATGCATCGGGTTTGTCTCGCGCCGAACGGGGGGGCTATTGAAAAAAAAAAAAAACCGTTTCGGCGCGGGACAACCCCTTTAATTTGGCCTTTTCTGACTTTGCAAACTCCTCTCTCCCACTCTATTTTCTTAACTCCTTTTCTTTTACTATCAAACATTCTTATCTTCCTAAGCACAATCCAATCAACCGCACACACACAGAAATCTTCAGAATGTTCGCACCCAGCAATTTTCAGACTTATTACAGTCAGCACTATTCCAGATCTCTTCCCTCTCTTGCAGAAATCTGGCTGCTGAACACTACAGTAAGGCTGCCTGTCCACGGGAGTTGCGATATCCCACGGCAGATATCTCCGCCGCCGGGGAGCAGGAGACAGCTGACGGATCTCCGCGGTAAGCCTATCTGACAGATAGGCTCACCGCGGAGAATCGCGGCAATTCGCAGCATGCTACGATTTGCCAGCCGCAAGCGGTGAATCGCTATGATTCTCTGCTCGTGGACAGGGGGGCTGCGCTTTCCATAAAAACGCTATGGAAAGCATTTACTGCGTTTATATACATGCTTATGGATGATCGCTGCGGGGAACGCAGTGATAATTCGCCTGTCGACAGGAGCCTAAAACTCTTTAAAAATTTTACTGGATCAATTATAGCTCCCTATGACAGAACTCAGCGCTGAAGATCTGGCGGCCTATTTTAAAGAGAAAATTAACAATATAAGTTAGGAAATAATTTCCCAGTCCCCGATTAGCTTTGATCCCCTTCTCTCCTGCACCTCCTCTAGTTCATTCTAAGCACCTGATCCAAAAACAGAAGAAAGCCTCCAGTCTCCTCTCTTCTTCTTGCCCTACTACCTGCTCTAATGATCCTATTGCCTCTCACCTCCTAAAGTCCCTCTCCCCAGCCTCTTCTAGTACTTTTCCCTCCTCCTTCAAACATGTTGTCATATCCCCATTACTAAAAAAAAAACAAAAAAACCTTCTCTTGACTCATCCTGTGTTCTCAACTATTGACCCATCTTTTATCTCCCCTTTATCTCCAAACTCCTGAAAGATCTGGAGTATTCTTGCCTAATAAGCTATTTCTCAGGTAACTCTCTTCTTGATCTAAGGCCGGCTTCACACGAGCGTGACGGGCTCCGCTGCGGAATATTCCGCAGTGAAGCCCGTCACGGCGCCCCACAGAGACGCCATACTTACCAGCGGAAGATAGCGTGAAGACGCTTCCCCGCCCACCGCCGTCGCGTCATGTGACACGCCCACCGCGTCACATGACGCAGCCGGCCGTGTCACGTGACGCGCCGGCCGCGTCATATGACGCGGCGGCGGTAGGCGGGGAAGCGTTTTCACGCTATCTTCCGCTGTGTTACAGCGGGAGATAGCGTGAACGGACGGCTTCCATTGACTGCAATGGAAGCCGTCAGCGCGTACACCCGCGGCAAATAGAGCATGCTGCGGGTGAGGACGGGAGATTTCACGGTGTGAAATTCCGCGGTGGAATTCCGCATCGTGAGCATTGTGCTATTAGGTTCAATAGAACCTAATAGCAGGGGGCAACGCAGCGGATTTTTGCCGCGAATTTCCGCGGCGTAAATCCGTTCGTGGGAAGGAGGCCTTAGAGTTTGGTTTTCACTTTCTGCATTCTACAGAAACTGCTCTTAGTAAAGTGTCAAACGATCTGACAACGAAGTCTAAAGGCAACCACTCTCTACTGATTCTTCTGGATCTCTCTGCGGTGTTTGACATTGTAGATTACCAAACCCTCCTGAATATGCTCTGTGCTATTGGCCTTAAGGATGCTGTGCTCTCCTGGATTTCCTCATACCTCTCTGACCGCTCATTCAGGGTCTCATTCAACGTCTCTTCTTCTCCTCTTTCTCTTGCTGTTCCAGTTCCTCAGGGTTCAGTCCTTGGCCCACTCCTCTTTGTCCCATGGGACAAACTATCGATAAATTTTGGCTTTGATAACATCTCTACTTTGACCGCATCCAATTTTATACTTCTTCCCGCATCATTACACACTTGCTGCTAGAAAACGCCAGTAATTGTCAGCTCGCTGTCTCTAACACTATCTGTTTATCTAAAACTTCCCAAAAACTGAACTTCTTGCGTTTTTGCCAACTACTGACTAACCCAAACCTGATCGCTCCATCTCAGTTTGTGGTACCACCATAAAACCTTGACAGCACACCCTTTGTCTTGTGGTCAAATTTGATTCTGACCTATCCCTTACTCCCCACGTTAAGTCACTTGCACCATAAAATCATCTCTCGAATCAGCCCTTTCCTCACTGTGGAGATATCAAAAACTCTTACTATCGCTCTTATCCATTCTCTGTTTGATTACTGAAACGCTCTACTGGTCTGGCTTGCCACGTCCAAACGCTCTACTTTCCAATCCATCCTGAATGTAGCAGCCAGGCTTATCTTCTCGTTAAGCCAGTACACGGATGCCTCCACCCTGTGCCAGTCACTGCACTGGTCGCCCGTCAAATATAGAATTTAATTTAAACCCATCACTCTTATCGACTCTTTATCTTCCAAAAGGTCGAAAAGAAAACAAGGGGATCTGCTATCTTGGACCTAATTCTTACCAACAGGGAGGAAATGATTGAGGTAGTAAGGGTGGCTGGGACCTTAGGAGGAACTGATCATGCTATCCTTGAATTTTGAATAAAAAGAGGAGGAAGACCTGAGAAAACTCAGACCTCAAGGTTGGATTTCAAAAAGGCAGATTTTAATGGACTCAGAAAGAGGGTTGGAAGAATCTAATGGCTTGATGTTCTTAAGGATGGAAATGTCCAAGAAGGTTGGGAAATATTGCAAAATTAGATTCTCAAAGCACAATCGTTAACAATCCCTAAAAGAAGAAAGAATAGGAAGCATTTAAAGAAATCAGGATGGATGAACACAGAACTTGCACACAATATTAAAACAAAAAAAATGTTTAGCAAATGTAAGAGGGGGAATATCTAAAGAAGAATATAATGCGGTCTGCAGAAACTGTAGGGCAAGTGTTGGAAAAGCTGAAGCTGATAATGAATTGAGACTTGCAACAGAGGTCAAAAGCAGTAAAAAATGATTTTGGGGGTATGTCAAAAGCAAAAGAAAACTCAAAGATGCTATTGGATGCTTACGAGATGAAAATGGTGAATTGGCTAAGAATGATGTTGAGAAGGCTGAACTTTTTAAATTCCTATTTTGTATTTGCTTTCTTTCACAAAAGTAGATATAACATCAACTGATCTTCCCTGTGCTATTGGGAGGGAATAAAAGAATGCAGACTATCTATAAGCAGGGAGATGGTGAGGGAACACTTAGCTAACTTAAATGTATTCAAGTCTCAAGGGCCAGATGAAGTACATTCTAGGATAGTAAAGGAAGCAGCGGAGGTAATTGCTGAACCACTCACCATAATCTTTGAAAATTCCTGGAGAACAGGAGAAGTTCCAGATTGGAAAAGGGCAAATGCCAGTATCTTGAAAAAAAGGGAAGACGGTGGATCCAGGAAACTACAGGCCTGTGAACCTGACTTCTATACCGGGAAAGTATGTATATAAGTACTTGGATAAAAATGGAGTAATTAAGCAGAGTCAGCATGGGCTTGTAACAAACAAGTCATGCCAGACGAATCTAATTTCCTTTAATGACAGAATCACCGATTGAGTTGAGCAATGCAGTGGATATAGTATTGAGTTTAGTAAAGCATTTGACAAAGTATCTCATACTATACTTGAAAAAAATGACCAAATATGGGATTGACAAGGCAACTGAACTGTTAGGTGGATTCACAACTGGCTGAGTGATCGTACTCAAAGAGTGGTCATAAATGGCTGCACATCCAAGTGGAAGAATGTATCAAGTGGTGTACCATAAGTCTATGTCCTAGGCCCACTGTTGTTTTATATATATTTATAAATGATCTGCAGGAAAGAACATATCAAATTTGCGGTGAACAGAATGATGTTTAACAAGGAGAAATGCAAAGTCCTACATCAGGGCAAGAAAAATGAAAAAAGCATAAACAGAATGGGAGGAATTAGGCTACACAGCACATGTGAAAAAGACTTGGGTATACAGATGGTCCCCGACTTGCGAACAGGTTCCGTTCCAGGAGCCTGTTCGCAAGTCGATTTGTTCGCAAGTCGAACAAATGCTTGTATGGAGCGGGATCGCGGGTGGATCCCGCTCCATACACCATCGGGTGCCGGCTGTTCTCACAGCGGGCACCCGGCGGCAGCAGTTCCGACGAGCCGCGCCGCTCGTCTGAACTGTTAAAACTTTAAATACCGCTCTGACAGCGGTATTTAAAGTGTTAACAGTTCTGACGAGCGGTGCGGCTCGTCGGAACTGCTGCCGCCGGGTGCCCGCTGTAAGAAACAGCCTGCACCCGACGTTCAGGGGGCCCGTACAGCGTCCCACGATGAGATCGCGGGACGCTGTGCGGTTGCTAGGCAGCTGGGGACCTCCTGAAAGCCCCCAGGGCTGCCTATGCAGAGTGCCCATCAAGCGCACGGCTTGATAGGCGCTCTGCATAGACAGCCCTAGGGCCTTTCAGGAGGTCCCCGGCTGCCTAGCAGCCGCGATCTGACCGGACAGGCTTCTATCAGGCTTGATAGAAGCTTGTCCGGTCCCTGCACAGTATGATGTAATGCCATAGCATTACATCATGCTGTGCAGGACAGATAGTTCGTATCTAGTGAAATTCGTAACTCGAATGTTTGCAAGTAGGGGACTATCTGTACTAATGGATCATAGACTAAACATGAGTCAACAATGTGATGCAGCAGCCAAAAAAGCAAACACAATTCTGGGATGTATTAAGAGAACCATAGAATCTAGATCACGTGAGGTAATTATCCCCCTCTACCCTTATCTGGAATACCGTGTCCAGTTCTGGGTACCCCACATTAAAAAAACACATCGACAAACTGGAGCAAGCTCAAGAGTTACCGAGATGGTGAGCGGTCTGCAAACCATGGCCTATAAGGAACGGTTAAAGGATCTAGGAAATATCTAATTAGATAATAGAAAACACTTTCTAACAGTGAGGGTGATCAATGAGTGGAAAAGGTTACCATGGGAGGTGGCGAGTTCTTCTTCAATGGAAGTGTTCAAACAAAGGCTGCACAAACATCTGTCTGGGATGATTCAGTGAATCCTGCACTGAGCAGGGGGTTGGACTAGATGACCCTGGAGGTCCTTTCCAACTCTACCATTCTATGAACTGACCTTCTACCTGTCATCCATAAGGCTCTTCACAGTGCTTACCACCCAAAAGTCCTTCTCTCCACTCTGCTAATGACCCAAGGCACACATGGAATATTGTGTACAGTTTTCGGTACTGGTACACAAAAAGGCCATATCAGAGGTTGAGTGGGTTCAAAGGCGGGAAACTAAATTAACAAATAGAATGGGCGGACTTCAATAGCATGAGAGATTATCAAAATTGGGGTTATTCACAACAGCTGTGAAGAGCCCTAATAACTATTTATACATATATCATGAGTCAATATGGTGATCTATTTATACCAGGGACTGTGATTGCAACAATGGATCATCCTCTACGTCTAGAGGAAAGAAGGTTTCTACACCAACATAGGTGTAGAACATCTTTTTTGGCCTAACATACTAGGTTACTATATTAGCTGTCCAACCATGCATTTATTCGGATTGCTAGATTTGAAGTCTAGCGGGAATTTTCTGGTGAAGCTGCCCATAAACCCATTCTCACATTTACCTTTCAAATCTCCAACTTTTTGAGCACAGCTGATGTCTAAAGCTTTGACAGTAACAGTCACATCATCTCCAAACAGATGTGACACAGAGGAGACATTGTGAAGGGTCACTGTAAGAATCTAGAATACAAAACAATGGTACAGTGTGTTTTTGTTAATCAGCCATGATTCATATATCCACACACCTGTGCTATGGAACTACTATCGGATATGTATTTTTAACAACCTGCTGTGGTTCAGGGCCTTCTGTACTTTGTGAAGAGTCATCTTCTGTTAAAACACTTTCTCCACTGAGGGTTATTTCTAAATGGGGAAGAAAAAGCACAATGAATTAGGTTTTTTGTTATTAATTTGAAAGGTTGGGAAAAAAGTCCATCAAACTTTTTTTTTTAAACACCTAAATTAAGAAACTAATAAACAATAAACAGACTACAAGATCCATAAAGTAATATCAAGATAAGTATAGTAATATTATTCCAACACTATTTAGCGGTAATCGTGTGGTGGTATTATTTGGGCTTTGTATAATGGTAGTACACTGGATTTTGTTCAGTAGCAGTATGGAGGTAATAAACTATTATGTTGACAAAATTACTGGAACACCCACCAATCCTATGCAAATAGGGAATATGCAAATCAGATGTGTGAGCTTCAAGTATAAAAAGGAGAGCATCACAGACCTATCCCAGTACAAAAACCACCAGAATACTATGAGGTGTCGAGGTGACAGACTTCCAGTGGGGTATGGTGGTGGGATCTCACCTGAGCAACCAATCAGTAAGGAACATTGCAGTGCTTTTGGACCTTCCATTGTTGACTCTGTTATTTGGATATGGAAAACCTTTAGTATGTGTGCAGTGCATCCATATTTGAGGAGACCTCGTAAACTGACAGAAAGTGGACAATGAAGTCTTGCATGAGCTGTGAAGGCATCACACTAGGGATGAGCGAGTATACTCGCTAAGGCACTACTCGTTCGAGTAATGTGCCTTAGCCGAGTATCTCCCTGCTCGTCCCGGAAGATTCGGAGGCTGGCGCGGGGCGGGGAGAGCGGGGTGGAACGGAGGGGAGATCTCTCTCTCCCTCTCTCCCGCCCGCTCTGCCCCGCTCCCCGCTGCGACTCACCTGTCAGCTGCAGCGGCTCCCGAATCTTCAGGGACGAGCAGGGAGATACTCGGCTAAGGCACATTACTCGAACGAGTAGTGCCTTAGCGAGTATACTCGCTCATCCCTACATCACACACATTGTCTGCTGAAACACTCATTCAGAAAGTCTAATAGGTCATAGAAACATCCATTAGCACCAGAACCATCCATAGGGAATTGAAATTCAAGGGCTACCATGGACGAGTAGTTGCACACAAGCCCAACATCACAGCAGTGAATGCACAGAGGCACCTGTGATTGGTGCTTGGAGCATCGGTCTTGGACTGTAAATGAGTAGAATCAAGTGTTGTGGATAGCTGAATCACAGTACACCATCTTCAGATTGGATGGCTGTACTTGAGTGTTGCCTGGAGAGCGGTTTCTACATTGTCCCAGCAGTGAAGTTTGGAGGAGGTTCTGTTGGACGTGTTTGTGCTAGGAAGGACTAGGTCTATTGGTTATACTGAAGTTCACCCTCAATGACAATGGGTACAGAGACTTTCTGAACAATGTAGCATTACCTACTTATGTTTCTTTACAGATCCTAGTAATGCCACTGTGGCTCGTGCATCCAATCAACATGCTGCTGAGGGCCAAGGTCCAAAATTTGCCTTTGGGCCTATAGTTAAAGGGGTTGGGTGGGGCTGCAGGAACAGTCACATTCTTTAGGATACTGAGCTCTGTGTCTGGAGTCTGAGCCTTTGTCTTTGTGCCGTTCAGAGCATATGTGCAGATTGTGTGAAACAGCTGACATTTACCCGTATTAGCTGCAATTAGAGCTAGGTACATAGGATTCAAAGAGTAAAGTAAAAATGGAGGGATGAAGATGCTGAACCAGCATATATGAAAAGGACTACGTGCTTAAAGACGTTTTTTGGGACTTAAATATGAAGTTAAAAAGGCTTAAAATTAATAACAATTGAATATACATTTATCCCGGCAGCTCCTTGTCTACCACTGGGTGTCAGCTGTAAGAAACAGCTGGTTCCCGCATTGTATGGAGAGGGATCGATCCCTGCTCCACCTTCATACAAACCTGAACCTTCATGATGTAGCTGTATGTCATGGAGCTTTAAGGTGTTAAGATACCTTTACACTAAGCAACTATTATTCAAAGAGTCAATGTATGAACCATAGTCACTTGTTCACGTACAACGTGTCCTTGAAAAAAAAAGGCTGGAAAACAAAAATAAAGTTATGGGCTCTTGGAATGCGACGCTGAATAAAACAGAAAAGTTAGTTGGTCATCAGGACCTTAAACAAGCTGGTAACTGAGCGGGCAAAAGTGGAAAAAAAATGTTTGTTCATTTAACCCCTTAGTGACCAAGCCTGTTTGCGCCTTAATGACCAGGCCAAATTTAGCAAATCTGACACGTGTCAATTTAGCATGGAAAAACACCAGAAAGGTTTTGCATATCCAAGCGATTCTGACATTGTTTTTTCACCACATGTTGTACTTCATTTAGGCGGAAAAAAAAGACCGATAGAATGTGTTTATTTATTAAAAGCGCCAAAATTGGGAAAATTTTGAAAAAAAATCATCATTTTTTCACATTTCCAACTGCAATATCTCAAATATGTGCAAACATAATATAGAAATTTTTGCTAAGATATATATTTCCATCCGTTTACTTTATTATCGGCGAACATTGGAAAAACGTTAGTTTTTTTTTAACCATTTAGGAGACGTACAAATTTAACATTACTTTTCAGCATTTTGAGGAACACTGTTTTCCTACACCAAGCCAAGATTGGAAAGGCTCATAGGAGTCAAAATGATAGATACCCCCACAAATGACTCCATTTTAAAAAACTACACCCCTTAACGTATTCACTGAGGGGTGTCATGAGTGTTTTAACCCCACAGTTTTTTTTAGGAGTCAATACAATTTAGAAGAGAAAAACTAAAATTTCATATTTTTGCAAATCTGTTATTTTAAAGACAGGAATTTTTTCTATAGTACACATGAAAATGAGGATTTGCACCACAGAATGGATAAGCCTGTTTGTCCCGTGCTCAGAAACAAACCCATTGTGGCCCTAGTATTACGTCTGTATGCATAATGGGGCCCAAAATGAAAGGAGCAACCGGTGGCTTTCGGAACAGAAATTTTGCTTGAAGGAGATTTAGGCCCTATTGCACACTTGTAGAGCCATTGAGTGACCAAAACGATGGAGAACCCCCACAAGTGACCCCATTTTGAAAAGTAGACCCCTTAACGAATTTATCTAGGGGTACGATGACTCTTTTGACTTCACAGTTTTTGAATGAATCTAAGCCAAGCCGAAGGAAAAAAATAATCGTTTTAATTTTTTTTGGTAATTCTGTCATTTCAAAAGCAGTTTTTTTTGTACAACACATATATAAATGAAGCCTTGCACCCCAAAATGGGTACGCCTGTTTGTCCTGTGCTCAGAAACATACCCATTGTGGTCCTAGTATTACGTCTGTATGCACAATGTGGCCCAAAATGAACCCCCACAAGTGACCCCATTTTGAAAAGTAGACCCCTTAACGAATTTATCTAGGGGTACGATGACTTTTTTGACTTCACAGTTTTTGAATGAATCTAAGCCAAGGAGAAGGAAAAAATTATGATTTTCATTTTTTTGGCAATTGTGTCAATTTAAAAAGTTTTTTTTGTCCAGTGTACATAGGAATGAAGACGTTCACCCCAAAATGGATACCCCCGTTTGTCCCGTGTTCAGAAACATACCCATTGTGGCCCTAATCTACTTAAAGCAAACATGGCTAGGCCTATAATGGAAAAAGCACCCTTTGGATTTCAGGGTACAACGGAATAAATTCCAGGCCCCATTGCCCACTTGTAGAGCCATTGAGCGGCCAAAACAATAGAGAACCCCCACAAATGACCCCATTTTGAAAACTAGACCCCTTAACAAATTAATCTAGGGGTGTACTGCGTATTTTGACCCCACAGTAGTTGAATGAATCTAAGCAAAGCAGAAGGAAAAAATTACGATTTTCATTTTTTGTCAATTTTGTCAATTTAAAAACTCTTTTTTTTTGTACAGTGTACATAGGAATGAAGACTTGCACCCCAAAATGGATACCCCTGTTTGTCCCGTGTACAGAAACATATCCATTGTGGCCCTAATCTACTTACAGGACACATGGCTAGGCCCATAATGGAGGAAATGCCCGCTGGATTTCAGGGCAGAACTGAATAAATTCCAGGCCCCATTGCCCATTTATACGGAAAAAAAATTGACTTCCTAAAAATAATCCCACCCCCACCCCCACCCCACCCCGCAATCCCCATTTTTTGGCATTCCCTAAATATTAGATAAAGGTAATAATATAAACTGCGTTTTATGTCTGAAGACAGGGGTAATTACGGAGGCTGGTTGGGTTGGGCACATGGGGCAAGAAAACCGGGTTATCCCCCTCCTCTCATGCTTTTTTGGGGGGTATTTCGTAACCTCAGCAGCAGGTATGGGGTGTAAAAAGTGGCGCTCTGTGAGGCTTTGTAAACTTGCTGCGGTGCAGCGGTCTCACAGAGAAGGCGCTCAACAAGCTGCTCCTGGAACTGCATGAAGGCGAGCGTTCCAGGGGCTTCTTGTAAATTACGGATTACAGGTAGCGGTCTTAATAACGCCGGGCTCACACGGCCGTAGGTGGAATCCGCTTGCGGAGGCCCGAAACGGATTCCAGCTGTGAGCCCGGCTGTGACCCTGCGTACGGCCGCGTAATGTACTGCGAATAACTGCCTACTCACACAGGCGGTCATGCGCAGTACACCGTTGTTTATTTTTATTTCCCGCGCCGACGCTTAGGGATGACCCGGGTACCCGCAGCCTGTACACAATGTGTTTGCATATGGGCTGCGGGTATATCCACGGTCATAGAGCACAATGGGCTCTAGGTCGCGGATATCCGCGGTAAAATATAGCATGCCGTGTTCTGTTTCTGCGAGTGGATTACGTAATTCCGAACAAGAAATCACTGGAGCAGGAGGAACACCTGATGGTCAAACTGAATTTGTCACTGTAGGGTTCAGAACTAAAATATAACTTTTATTGAATCTTTATAAAAAAGAACTTGATGAACAAGTCTCAAATAGGACACACATATAGCTAAAAGAGAGTACTCCTTAAACAAAATTCCCAGAGATGACGGAACGGCCGTATTTCGGGATAGAGAATTTAAAGCTATACAGCTTTAAAAGGAGTAGACCATAGAAGGTTCAAAACAATCAGTGATTTGCTACAGAATTATGTAGTGTAGCTATAACCTTTTACTCAAAGGGTCAAACTAGCTAGTACGTTCAGAAGTTTCTCAGAACACCAACAACCTCGAGAAATCTCCGTAGCCCTCTAATCGAGGGGTTAACTCGGTGATTGTGTTCAGAATTTTTTGAACTTCACACGTTACCCCAGCCTAGTTTAGTGCACAGGGGTATACATAAATCCCTCTAAATTGCACTCCAATAGAGACTTCAGGGTAATCTCAGCAGAAAAGAGAAGATCCACTCCTCCCAGATCTAGTCCACTATATACAGATAACTTCCCATGTGGCTATATCTGATGGAGAATAGACCATTGATAACTTAGAAAAAATTCCAAAATTGATTACTTCCAATCCAAAATAAGGAGAGGAAAGATAATCCATCAATTATATGGAATAGTCTTAGGACGTCACTTCTTAAGAAAAATTACGCGGTTCGTCGCGTTTCTGCTACAGTTAGAGTAGCGTCATCAGGAACCAAATTCCATATCTGGACGTCAAAAAGTCAGTAAACAACATCCTTAAGCTGCTCGACAAAAATTAGATTGTAGCGGAAGTTGTAAAGGTAAAGGAGAGGTAGACGATGCTAGCATTCTAAGGGTTAAATATCCCCCAGAGATTCCCCCCTAGAAAGCAATAAGAACGAGAGAAGGTAGCAGCACCAGCCTCTCCTTTACCTTTACAACTTACTAAACATGTTGTTTACTGACTTTTTGACGTCCAGATATGGAATTTGGTTCCTGATGACGCTACTCTAACTGTAGCAGAAACGCGTCGAACCGCGTAATTTTTCTTAAGAAGTGACGTCCTAAGACTATTCCATATAATTGATGGATTATCTTTCCTCTCCTTATTTTGGATTGGAAGTAATCAATTTTGGAATTTTTTCTAAGTTATCAATGGTCTATTCTCCATCAGATATAGCCACATGGGAAGTTATCTATATCTATGTATAGTGGACTAGATCTGGGAGGAGTGGATCTTCTCTTTTCTGCTGAGATTACCCTGAAGTCTCTATTGGAGTGCAATTTAGAGGGATTTATGTATACCCCTGTGCACTAAACTAGGCTGGGGTAACGTGTGAAGTTCAAAAAATTCTGAACCCAATCACCGAGTTAACCCCTCGATTAGAGGGCTACGGAGACTTCTCGAGGTTGTTGGTGTTCTGAGAAACTTCTGAACGTACTAGCTAGTTTGACCCTTTGAGTAAAAGGTTATAGCTACACTACATAATTCTGTAACAAATCACTGATTGTTTTGAACCTTCTATGGTCTACTCCTTTTAAGGCTGTATAGCTTTAAATTCTCTATCCCGAAATACGGCCATTCCGTCATCTCTGGGAATTTTGTTTAAGGAGTACTCTCTTTTAGCTATATGTGTGTCCTATTTGAGACTTGTTCATCAAGTTCTTTTTTATAAAGATTCAATAAAAGTTATATTTTAGTTCTGAACCCTACAGTGACAGATTACGTAATTCCGACCCACTAATTGGGGGGAATTGTGTAATCCAATGCATGCGATTGATCCGTGGATTACCGCTGATTAAGCGCATGCAGAACCCGTAATTCCTCTCCGGTCATGTGTGATCGGCCTAATGTTAGTTCGCTACTTTATCATGTGACCGGGGACCGCTCAACGAGGCCGCCGGTCACAGCTCCAAGCACTCAGCGACCGTTGGTCACTGGGAGCAAGGAGATTTAAAATTTCCTGGGCTTCCCGGCTCCTGCGAATGTGTCCGGCATTTTGCCGGCGGCCGCATGCGCAGCAGTCGGAAGGGTCCATGGAGGATAATCGCATCTGGATTCAAATGCGGAAGCCTCCGAGAAGATGTTTCATCTCCTCTCACCGATCGCATCGGTGAGGGGAGATGAAACTGCCACTTTTTAAAGAACTTTTACGTGATCGCCATTATGCATTGGATAACGGCGATCACGTGACCAGTAACTGCATACTGCGGCTCCCCGTGACATCTCTAGGCTCTTGGCTACCTTTGGTAGCCAGGAGCAGTGAGATTTTAAATTTCTTGGGCAATATTTCACTTTTGTGCATGCGTCTGCCACCATGCTGACGGGCGCATGCGCAGAAGCTGGGGTAAGGTCTGCGGATGAACATCCCATCAGGGAACAAATCCGGGACCTTGGGTACGTAATTTCATCCCCCCTTACGGATACGATCCGTAAGGGGAGATGAAACTTTAACTTTATAAACTTTTAACTTTTTTTTTTTTTTAACTTTTTAACTTTATATGATCACCGTTATCCGATGGATAACGGTGATCATATGACTGGAAACCGCATACAGCGGTCCCCAGTCATATCTCCCTGCACTCGGCTAACTGTGGCAGCCGGGTGCAGGGAGATTTTGAATTTGCCGGGCTCGCCGGCCTTCTGCGCATGCGCGCCACATCGCAGAAGCCAGCGGGGGGTCCGGAGGACATGGAGGAAGCGGGGTGAGTATTTTCACCTTCCCTCATGGATCCGATCCATGAGGGGAGGTGAAGCTTTTCTTTTTTTAACATCTTTGTTTACTTTTCCGCGATCGCGGTTATTCATTGTATAACGGCGATCGCGGTATCGGCGACCGCGGTCCCCGCTGACATCTCCTGCCTCCCGGCTACCTACAGGAGCCGGGAGCCAGGAGATTTTAAATTTCCCGCGCCGCCGGGCCTTTTGCGCATGCGGCTGACGTAATGCCGCCTGGCGCGCATGCGCAGAAGGACGGCTACGGGGCCCGGAGCATCGGGAGAGCGGGGAGCAGTGCGGCGGACCTCGGTGAGTAATTTCAGCTGCCCTGATGGATCCGATCCATCAGGGCAGCTGAATATGTAACTTTTTTTCAACTTTTATTTACTTTTTTACAATCGGCGCTATCGATTGGATAGCGCCGATCGCAATGCCGGGGGGGGGGGGGGGGTTACAGCAGCCCGGGATGACAGCTCCATGCTGTCGGCTACCTGCGGACACTGACAGCATGGAGCTGTCACGTCCACAGCCCGAGGGGATTTATTCTCTGCAGGACACGTTTTTACGTCCTCAGAGAATAAAGCCCACTTCGGGAGGACGTAAAAACACTATGGGCTGGTCGTCTAGGGGTTAAGGAATCCAGAATTTCCATAAACACTTGAATACATTTTCAAAGGTTAGGGGAACCAAGAATACACAACCCTGGAATCTCTTAGGCCTCATATCCATAGCCGTATTGGTAAAACGCTGTGTTTTACTGGTATTTGTAAATAGTGGGTCTGCAGGTAGAGACCGCATGTGGCTGCAAGTGCACTGCCCATTTGACTAAAGGCCCATTTAGACACAACGATTATCGGTCAGAAGATGTCTTTTACACGACCTTTGAGCGAAAATAGTTGTGTCGTTTACACTGCAAGATGATCGCTCAAACGTGGTGCTCCAGGGGTTGCAGAGAACAAGCGGGGGGGGGGGGGCATTTGTTCTCTGCATCCAGCTGTTCCCCGCTGAGAGCGCGCGCTGTCATACAGCCAAGCGCTCTGAGTGGAGGATGCAGAAGACAAGCGGAATGGCCCTGCTTGTCTTCTGCATCCAGCTGTTTTCTGCACCAAGCGCCTGGCTGTTATACAGCCAAGCGCTCTGTGCAGGGTATGGAGAACGCAGCTGGATAGCTGCATTCTTCATACCCCGCCTGTCATCAGGGAGCGGGATACAGCTGAAACAATAGTATCAGCTGTATCCCGCTGTGAATCCCTGATAAGACTTATCGATGAGCGATGGTTTAACGAAAACTGCACAATGTCAATGCAGTTAGACACAACGATTATCGCTCAAAACATGGCTTTGAGCGATAATCGTTGTGTCCAAATGGGCCTTAAGTGATTGGATCCGGAAGTTCCGCCAGGGAGCAGGAGCAAGGTACGCATTGGAGCCGCTGGAGGATCCCGTCTGTTGGGGAGAGAGAAGCGGGTCCCGGAGCGGTAGGCCGCCTAGTGAGAGCAGAGCAGGTCCTGATGCTGAAGCTGCGTCTGACGTGTGAAGTCATTGGCAGCCGGGAGAGGAACTGAGAGGAAGACGACTGCTTAAGTATATTCTTAAGTGAAAAAGTGTGAAGTGGTGTGTAAGTGAGAGTTAACGAGCAGTGAGTGTGATTTTAAAAAAAAAAAAAATGCGAACAGGCGGAGGCACGTGAGGAAGCCCAAACAGGCGGAGGCACGTGAGGAAGCCCAAACAGGCGGAGGCACGTGAGGAAGCCCAAACAGGCGCAGGCACGTGAGGAAGCCCAAACAGGCGCAGGCACGTGAGGAAGCCCAAACAGGCGCAGGCACGTGAGGAAGCCCAAACAGGCGCAGGCACGTGAGGAAGCCCAAACAGGCGCAGGCACGTGAGGAAGCCCAAACAGGCGCAGGCACGTGAGGAAGCCCAAACAGGCGCAGGCACGTGAGGAAGCCCAAACAGGCGCAGGCACGTGAGGAAGCCCAAACAGGCGCAGGCACGTGAGGAAGCCCAAACAGGCGCAGGCACGTGAGGAAGCCCAAACAGGCGCAGGCACGTGAGGAAGCCCAAACAGGCGCAGGCACGTGAGGAAGCCCAAACAGGCGCAGGCACGTGAGGAAGCCCAAACAAGCGGAGGCACGTGAGGAAGCCCAAACAAGCGGAGGCACGTGAGGAAGCCCAAACAAGCGGAGGCACGTGAGGAAGCCCAAACAAGCGGAGGCACGTGAGGAACCGAACACGGATGGAGGCACGCGGGGAAGTGTGATCTTGTTGATTTTTGGTACTTTTTCAAGTTAAATTGTAGATCTGCACTAGAATGTGCTCTAGTGTGCATCACATTTGGAAACCCAGAACCTGGATCTTGATGAGCAACTTACAACACTGAGATCCATTGGTATAATGGAAAGGAGTTTGCTGCTCACTAAGCAGGCACTCGCTGGGGTAGGTGCAGGGGTTTAAGACCGTTTTGGAGAACAGGATGAGCAGGCAGCTAGTTGGGTAACAGATAGACGGGGTAGAGGGAAGAGAACCAGGAAGGCTAGTCCTGAACTGGCACGCCCCAACAAGTTTGCAAATTTGGCAGATGAAGAAGATTAGCACTGCTGAAGCACGACATGCACGCTGACCGCCAGGGGGATGTCTGCTCTAGTAAGAAGGGGAAGGGGAGCGTAGGGCAGGCTAGACAGGTCCATGTGGTGGAGGACAGAAAGGGTAATCTGCCACTAAGACCGGGACCGTCAAATGGTGTGTTGTCTTTCTGGTGCTGGGATTAAAAGTACGACAGATGGACGTCAGCTGAATTATTGGCTTCTGCTGCTGTCATTCACGTGCCACCCTATAGCAGAGGAAGTGAAGGTATGTTATGCATCTGTGGGGGAGGCTTTTAATTAATGTGTTTGTTATGATTGGATGGCAATGACAGTATATGTTAATCAGCTTGAGAAAGACCCATATGTCTGGTCGAAACGTTGCTGTCATGACCATGGACGAATAAAATGGATCCTGCTTGGATAATCCTGTTTACATAGATTTCTGTTACAACTCTGATGCTGCTTTCCTCGTTGGATATATTATCTTACTGGTGCTCTAGGTGGGCAGGAGAAACGGATGTCACAAATATACACTAAATGGAGTAGCTAAAGAAAAGTGAGATGAAAAAAGACCTGGGGGTACTAGTTAACTGTAGACTTAACTGGAGCAATCAATGTCAGTCAGCTGCTGCAAAGGCAAATAAAGTTTTGTGGTGCATTAAAAGAGGTATAGGGGGGTGAAGGATGAGAACATTATTCTTCCACTATATAAGGCACTTGTCAGGCCCCTTACAGAATACTGTGCACAGTTCTGGACGCCAGTACTAAACAAAGACATTGCATTACTTGAGGGGGTTCAAAGACAGGCAACTAAATTTAAAAAAACAAATGGTAGGACTAGAATACTCTGAGAGGCAATCAAAATTAGGACTATTCACAATGGAAAAAAGGTGGCTAAGGGGCGACCAAATAACTATGCATAAATACATTAGTAGACAATACAAAGATCTCTCCCATGATCTGTTTATAGCCTGGACTGCGATGGCAACAAGAGGACATCCTCTACGCTAAGAGAAAATAAGGTTTTATTACCAACACAGAAGGGGGTTCCTTTACTGTTAGAGCAGTGAGATTATGGTACTCTTTGCCTGAGGACGTGGTGATGGCAAAATCAATAGAGAAGTATGATATTACAGGATATAGACATTAAATAACCAGAGGCGTTGTTGATCCAGGTCTTGGAGTCAGGTAGGAACTTTCAAACGTTGATCCAGGGATTATTCTGACTGCCATTATGGAGTCGGGAAGGAATTTTTTCCACCAAATGGGGTAAATTGACGTCTGCTTCATTGTTTTTTTTTGCCTTCCTCTGGATCAATAAGGGGGTGTGGAAACAGGCTGACCTGGATCATTTGTACCTGAGCGCCTGAGCCTTTAGGCCTCATGTCCACGGGGAAAATCAGGCCCGACGCGGATTCTTCATGTAGAAACCGTAGCAGGTCCCTCCGGCCCCACGGACATGAGGCCTAAAAAGAAGAATAAACTCACCTGCTCCGGACGATGCGGATCTTCCTCCTTTGTGGCCGGATCTTCTTTCTTCGGCCCGGCGGAAGTGCTCAGCACGCCGGCGGCGTGACGCGCGCACGTGCAGGGCACATCCGCCAGGCCGAAGAAAGAAGATCCGGCCACGAAGGGAAGAACCGTATCGTCTGGAGCAGGTGAGTTTAATTCTGATATGGGTCTCCCGCGGATCCGGACGGCTTGCATAGGCTTCAATAGAAGCCTGCGGGAGCCGTCCCTGCGGGAGACCCGCACTAAAATGGAGCATGTCCATTTTTTCCCGCACGTAGATCCGCGTCTGACAGGAAAAATGACATCCGCAGGTATTTAACTAGCTGCGGGTGTCCAATGCATCCCTATGGGGTGATGATCCGCGTGCAGGAAAAACGCTGCGGATTTTAAGCCCGTGGACATGAGGCCTTAGTTACACCCCTGTGCTACGCATTGATCAAGCATATGGCCATGGATATGAGCCCTCAGTGTGAAATGTGGTTTCATCGTTTGTTGGGCCTTGCCTAAAAAAGGCAGCTGTGTAGATCCACTACCTGGGATTTTCAAGTAGAACAAATATTAAAGCAAGCAGATTTTTTATGCTCGTTTTTCAATACTTAGACCTGTAGACCTCTGTTTAAATACAGGAAAGGGAACAAATTCTAAAGAAGGGGTGCAAAATTATTTCTGCTCTAGTACTACACCATCATCATTTCCAAGATCTGCCATTATACGTAAGAGGGTTATTTCAATCTTAAACATTTATTGAATACCTTTATACAACTGGTGCTTGGGATCGCCATCCTATGTGTGATATGTTTCTAAGGGAAAAGGGTAAATCTGTGAAGGGTGGTTCCAACATGATGACTGACAATCTTGAAAGCTGCCATCTTGGAACCAAGTCGATATTTTCAAATGGGAAGAGGTGCATGTGACATATGTATCTAATAGAGAATTTGATAAGAAATCCAAATAGGTTTGTTACAGACACAGATATGGCTGCGAGATTGACACGACAAAAGAGTACAAATATTGTACTGATCTCTGGGGAGTGCAGTACCTAAGTAATTGCAGCAGATTTCAGTAGTAAGAATCCTAACAGACCACCCATCTGCTATGGCACAGTTGTCAAATTGCTTGCCAAATTTTGCCAAACAGGTACTTTGGCAGTTTTGTTATGTATAGTTTTTGGCAAGTCCAACAAAGGCGAAGCAATAACAATGGCCATCCTGGTGTCCTTCTGCAAAAGCCCACATCATAGCACACGGCGTCTGTCACAGGAGAGTTCTGTGAGTTGAGCATCATCTCAGTGAGGATCCTGATCACCATTTTGAATTTGTGAAATGTGTGTCACAACAATTGCAACAAGACCCACTTTTCACAGAGACTGTACTGTTCAGTGATGACACAAACTTCTACATGAACAGGGAGGTGAAGAAACAAAATGTTTACTACTGGTCCAACACAAACTCACACTATACAGGTCTCTCCAAGATGGTTGGTACATAGAAAGTCATGGTGTGGTGCAGTGTATGGGGTACGAAGATAGTGGGCCCATTCTTAATCAACGGTAACCTTACTGCTCCCAAGTATCTGCAATTGATATTTGAAAAGGTGTTTGTCACTGTGCAACAAAATTGGCATATTTCTAGTGTTCTTCTAGCAGGTGGTGCTTCCCCTACATTATCAACATGATGTCCATGAGTTTTGGGTTCAGCAGTTTCCGGGGAAGTGGATTGGTGTCGTGGCTTAGTGGAGTGGCCCCCACGCTACCCGGATCCCAATCCTTTGGACTTCCACATGTTAAGTCAAGTTAAGGGTTTACGCAGTGAAAATCCAGAGGGTGGCCACATGCAACAGCATATCTTGGACACCTGTGCAAGCATTTTTGCTGAGGTGTTGCTCTCAATGCATTAGGAATGGGAGAAGACGGCAGCCTTCAATTCGAAAGAACATGGAGCACACAGAGCAAAAATCATTAATAACTTTGGCAGAAATAAAGGTAGATTACATTTAAGCAGAAATTTAGATTCCTCGTCAAATTCTCTATCAGATAGGAATGTCACATGCACCTTTTCCTACTTGAAAATATCAACTTGGTACCAAGATGGTGGCTTTCAAAATGGCCACCATGTCGTACATCGTCTCTTTCAGATTTCCCCTTAGCAATATGCCATAAACAGGATGGCATTGCCAATCACTGTTTTCCATTTATTCGGGTGTATTCCGGACTGATAAGAACTTCCTGAATTGACCGGTCACTATGGATGAGACCTGGATTTATTTGTATGACCCTGACACCAAGGAGCAGTCAAAAGAGTGGAGGCACAGTGGTTCTCCTCGCCCAAAGAAGTTCAGGGTGCAAAAATCAGCCACTAAGGTGATCGCATCTGTGTTCTGGGGTAAGGAGGGTGTACTGCTAGTGGACTACCTTCAAAATGGTTCCACCATCAATGCAAGGTATTACATTAAACTTTTGAACCAATTGAAGGCAGCTCTGAAGGCCAAAAGGCGCAGCAAGCCGTCCAAAGGAATCTTGTTCCTGCAAGACAACGCCTCCGCTCACACTGTACAAGCGACCATGGCAAAATTAGTGGAGCTAGGCTTCCAGCTGGTTGAACACCCACCTTATTCACCAGATCTAGCTCCCTCGGACTATCATCTGTTTCCAAACCTGAAGAAACACCTCAAGGGTACCAAATTTCATACTATTTCTGATGCTATGGCTGCTACGGATGACTGGTTTGAGGTACAACCAAAATCCTTCTCTTTGCAAAGCTTACAGAACTTGGAATACTGATGCAAGAAGTGTGTTGACATCAGTGGAGAGTAAGTGGAATAAATGTAAAGTTTCATCTTCCTATCTCGTTTCTTTCTGTGTAAAGCCAAAGACGTATCAGCAGCCCCTCGTATATACATCAGTTCTCCACCGTTGTGCAGCCAATTACAGGCAGCGCTCAGCTATTCATTGAATGACAGCAGAGAGCTGCCAGTGATTGGTCACAGCGCTCAGCCAATCAGAGGCAGCACTCAGCCATTCATTGAATTCAATCAGCCAATCAGACACAGCCCCTTTCAGGAGGCAGGGATTTTTAAATCCCCAGCAGGAGAAGAAGTTTTAGAAGAGTGCCGGGGAAGCCAGCGAGAAGACACGACAGAGCTGCACAGCGGCAGAGAGTTGATGTATATATTTTTTTATTTTTTACAGCAGCTAGGGATAATTTTCAGGGAAGGGCTTATATTTTAAGCCCTTCCCCGAAAATCACTGCGAGGGTTGCCTGCATCCCATTGCTTTCAATGGGGCCAGCGGCAGTAGCGCCGGCCCCATTAAAAGCAATGGGATGGCATTGCGGTCCTTTGCCACAGCTGTCACAGCTGTGACAGGGGATTCCTTCATTCCCCCCGGGGAGTCACTGAACACTGTGACAGTGCTGTCATACTGTTCAGTGATGAGGGGACTCCCTGTGGGGAATCTTTACACGCAGCATAGGCCTTCCCAGTGCAGGGTTGTCCTATCTTTTGCAGGTGCGAGTATTTTGCGCCTGTAAAAGACGGACATGTGTACACATCAATGATTCTATCATCCGCGTTTTTTTTTACGCACATAGGCACGAACAAAAAACGCTTGTCAGACTTCGCCCTCAATGAGCACCAGAAAGAGTATATCAGGCACCACCCCAAGAGTTGAACTTGCTATTAAATAATAACAGCTTTAAATATATTTTAACCTCTTAGCGACAGGCCCATTTTATGCACTAATGACCAACCAAAATTTTCATTGTCGCATTAATACAGCCATAACTTTTTAAAGTTTTCATCAACCTAGCGACATAGTGCCAGCGATACAAAGTATATACAGCTTTATTTTTACTATTTTCTACAGTAAAAAAATTTTTTTTTTTTAGATTTGTTTTTGCTCACTTCTTATTCCGTACTTTCTAGAAGCAAGATTAACAAAATCTGCTATTCTGTCTTTTTTTTCTTTTTTTATGGTGTTCACAATGCAGTATAAATAAATGTATTAAATTACTTCTACGGGTTAGTACAATAATGTCAATACCGAATTTATATCATTTTTTAATATCTTGTTACTTTTTTCTCCAAAAAAAGATATACTCTTTTTTGTATCAACGCATTCAAAGACCGTTGAAATATTTTTCAGTCAACAGTGCTGTGTGAGGGTTTCCTTTTTGCAGGACAAATTCTACTTTTTAGTAGTATCATTTGGTGATCTATATGACTTTTTAAATCACTTTCTATTCCATTTTTTTGTAAAGAGATATGCAAAATCAGCTACTTTTGCCATTTTTTAAATATTTTGCTGGGTTAAATAATGTGCTAACTTTTTACTTTGTGTCATTAAGAATGTAGTGATACAGGATTTGTGATCCTTTTCTTTTTTAAATATAGTAAATAGGGTAAATGTGGGGTTTTGACATTTTTATTATTACTTATTGCCTATGAAGATCAGCTAGAGGCTGAGCATCATGGGCAACATAGAAGGCAGACACAGAGGCTTGCAGATACCATGGTCTCTGCAAACACATTGTGGGGGTCTCATGTGTGACAGATGAAGCTCCTTCTTTCTGTCAGCCTTTTACATGCCACTGTCACATGGAACACAACATGTAAAGAGTTAAACAGTATGGATTAGTGGTCTCTCCAGTCCCTGCTTTTAGAATAGGTGCCAGGATGCAATGAGACAGCTGGAGACCCATGCCAGTATTCTGATGCAGCACCACAAAGAGCCGCTGCATCAGAATAAGATTAGTGATCGCTGTAAAAAGGTGTATGGACGATCACTAAGGGTTAACATTTCGTAAAGCAAAACTCATCTAGCCTCAGTTTCCTCTCAGTGCCAGCCATACAGTACCCCTAATAGTTGCAACATAATGATGGTAATATATCCTAGATGGTAACATTTCAGGCCACAGGTTGAATACTTTGGCTTTAGAGGAACGGGCCCTGTTATTAATTCACTTGATCCAGGTGAATTCTAGGTTTTACTTTAAATGATGTATTGATCTAGTATAGGTCTCTCATGATTCTTACATTCAAATGTTAAGTTGCATTTCCTATTTTCATTATTTTTATTTGCCACTAACATGGACTTCTAAGGCCTCTTTCACACGGGCTACAAACTCATTTATACAAAATGCATGTATGTGAAGCCCATGGTTTCCAAAGGGTTCTTTCAGGCTACAAAACATCTCTCATGTGAATGAACCCATTGGAAACCACGAGCTTCACATACATGCGTTTTGTAGCGAGATTTTGTAGCCCGTGTGGTTGCGATCTAATTCTCAAGTTTCCCAGTAGCAAAAGTGAATACAGAGACAAGTTTTGCCATATGTGTTGACACACTAATTTCATATTTCAGCATGAATTAAGGAAAAAAAGGGCAAAAGAAAAATTCTTCCGCTATTAACTTGCCTGCATCCAAATTCAATATGAAATTCTCAGTAGTTTCACTGTCCAGAGACAACACATCCAGACCATCTATAGAGACAACATCCAAAGCCTGAGTACAAGACAGGGGTGAACTTATCCGATTGTGAAGAATATCAACATCTCTGAAAAAAAGACATATGAAATATATAGTGAAAATTAGATACTAAACATTATAGATGATAAAAAATGAAATGAAGGTTTTAGACAGGAAGGAAATGGAAACAATTGTTAGTGAAACAAAATCAAGATGATAGGGAAAGTAAAAACACACCATTGAGAAAAATACCATAAGGCCGCCTGCAGACGAGCGGAAATCCCGCCGCGGGATTTCCCGCGGGATTTCCGCCGCTGAAAGTCTGCATAGGAGTGCATTACAATACGCACTCCTATGCAGACGGCCGCGGTTTGGCCGCGCGAAATCTCGCGCGGCAAACAAACCGCGGCATGTTCTAATTTTGTGCGGAGCACGCACTCACCTGGCCGCCGGCTCCGGTCTGCGCATGCGCCGGCTGCGCGGCAGCCGGCACATCAAAGAGCCGGGGCCGCCAGGCGCGGGTGAGTACGCGCTCGTCCCTGCAGGCTCTGGGGTCGGATCGCGCGGCGAGATTTCTCGCTGCCGGATCCGACCCGCTCGTCTGCAGGCGGCCTTAATGTGAACACCAGTGAAAAATGTTTAGGTAAAATATTACACACTTTTGTTTTTCATCACTCAGAAAGCGCTGCATTCGTTCCTTCCCAAGGTTAAAAGTCTCACGGGTCAGACCAAGTGTGCTAAGCAGCGCATCACGTGCAAATTCTTTCCCCAATAAATGGTCTACAGAAAGCTCCTTTGTCTGCACTGAATCAGTAGATAGAATCTTTGCCGTCTGATGATCTTTTGTCAAGTCCTCTGTTTGTTGTATATGATCCTCTTGAGGGGGCTGTGAAGCTTTTTCTTTCTGCATATTCAATATCTCCTGAGGCTTTTCTACTGTCTCAGGACTAAGAACTGTATGTGTATTTTCACATCTATTTGTCACATGTCTCTTGTTTGCCTCTTTTTCACAAACCATGTCTACGTCCACCAGTTCAGATCCTACAAGACTGCTTCTTTCAGAGTCTTCTTGTCTCACGGGGGAGATTGAGGCAGGAAGCAGAAGAGAAATAGCGACAACTGGGACCCGCATGCCAACACATACCTTCACATGGTAAGAAGGGGACATCTGTATTAAAAAATTTGACTCTGAATTTGATGCATGCTTTAAGCCTTCCAGTAAAGCCTGCAGCTGCTCTTGGAGTCGTAACATGGTGAGGTAGTGGTAGTGATTCAATTGCAACCATATTATATCATCCACATTGATCATGACGTGCAGCTCCAGTTCAGGAAGTAAAAGGCAGGCCAACGCTGTAAACGGCATATGATGTAATAGTGTCTCATGTTTAGAAATCACTCCCTCAAAATGAAAAGACAAGTCTGGGCTGTGTAAAGTCCATAAAGATGTTGGGGGAGAGTCAGAAGAAGGATATAAATGGGAAAGAAACACTGGGTGTAAGGGGCCTGGAGGACAATGAAAATCTTCATGTGCGGCAAAGGACCGAAAGATGCTTTGAAGAAGATTAAGGTTTGAGCCTGGAGCTTGCCGTGTGTTAGTCAGGGTAACTGAAGATAGATTGGCACAAACAGAAGACGGTCGATCGGGAGGACTGTAGGTAGAAGCTGCCACAGGAAAACTAAGCTGTAAGGGAGGAAAAACAGAAAAGGGTAAAAAAAAAAATTGTAGAAAAAAAATAGTTGACCAAAAAACAAAATAAAGACACACCTTCAGGTTGAATCCATCTACACGCACATTTCTGTTCTCTGTTGTGCCTTCATTTACTATTGAACTCAAATCTGTTAACTGTTGTAGGTGATGAGATAAATCTAGCATAAAGATATTTAACCAAAGAATGGATTGGGCAGCAAGATATAGAAGCAAACCATTGAGCTGTATGTATAGAGCAGGAGTAGGCACTGCAGACAGAAAAAAAATACTCATCAGAGAAAGCGTAAAGCTCCACAGAGACCTATAGGCAATAAACAACCACTACTGACATACACTTGCATTGCATTAGCCATTACTGAGTTACCTGGAAGACACTCTCCGGGAAGACAGTAATACTCTGTGTATTGGAGATGGATAGCAGAAGCAGCACTTGGAATACGATGGCATGAAAGAAGAGGTGGTCTTTGAGAGGTCTGTCCAGATGAAGACACCTAATAAAAAAGTAACAGCAATCACAGGAAAAAAAACATAACTATAGTTGATGATGCAAGAATCCTTCCAGGTTGTTATATACAAAAATTTTAGGAGCACTGGACAAGCAAGATTGAACACTGGTGCAAGAACCACCAGAAACCTTTTTTTGCTGGATTGGCTATCCAATAATCAGTGCTACGCCCCAAGTGCTCCTTCAGACTGGCGAGCGCTATATGGGGTGTGAATATCAGGCTCCCCACCATGTAAAAGCTTCGTGTATGCGAAGCATTTTCATGTGAAAACATCCTCGCATCACTGCGGGTATGAAAGGATCCTCTGCTGGAGATTCCACAGCCACGGTAGAGGTTTGTGGAATTCTCCTATTGCTTTCAGTGAGGCTGGGGCTGCTGCCGCCGGCCCCATTGACAGCAATTGGGCTGCAATGCAAGATCTCGCAGCTAGAAAAAAGCATGTCACAATTTGTTTCCTGTATACTATGCAATGCACAAATCTCATGTGATTTTTAAGCCATTGTGAAAGCAGCCTAACAGAACAGTAACACGCTAGTCCACTACTCTATCAGATTTTTCATTTTCAATGCGTTGTTTTAGCATGCTTGTTTAAGGCTGCTGCTCAATCGAGTAGCAGTCTTATCGAGTAACTGTGTACTCGCCAGAGCAACATGCGGGGAGGGCGGCGGGGGCCAGTGGGGAGGAGAGAGAGATATCTCCCCCCCCCCCCCCCTCCCTCCCACTTCCCCCGCTGCTTGCTGCTCGGGCGAGTACACAGGTACTCGATAAGACTGCTACTCGGTTGAGCAGCAGCCTTGAACGAGCGCGCTCGCTCATCTCTATTTTTTTTTTTTTTTTTAAAACTACACATTCTTTTTTCTTACCATTTTCTGTTTTCCTACCTGATGAATGTCCATATCATCAATTCTAATGAGTACTGATCGAAAGTAGACAGGTGATTTTCTTGCACTGCCTGTTTATATATAAAAAGTGATCTAAATGAATTGCAGAGAAAATCTAAACAAGAATCGAGAAAAAAAACATTAAAATAGTACCCTGCTCATTTTTTGGTGAAGGCATTTTTCCTAGCGTTTGGATATTAAAATCTTCCTTGGATTGTCTTTCTTCAACAAGATCTTTATTCCACTGTTCACAAGTGCTCATTGCAGGGGAATGACGATTCCAATGGTTACAGCTCTGCCCTAAGAGATGTAGTACATGCCATTGTAGATATTTCAGCTAATTTATATAACATATATTTAACTATAAAGCAAAGAGGATTAGAAGAATAAAAAACAAATATCAAACCACATCACAAACCTTTAAAGTGACAGTATGTTTATTTTTTTTCCTCCATGTTATACCCTCTTCTCATATTAGTATTGCGTTTTTTGCATTATCATTTTTGTTAGAATATGAACTATCAGTGTATTGAGCCTGCAGACCATATGACTGCATGGTGACCCTCTGCACTGTGCTTAAATCCCACCATAATGTGGGCGTTGCTTTGCTATATTCTGCATAGTAAATCATTGAGGCACAAATAATCCTGTCTTTCTCTGTAGGAAACCAATCACATCTGTGTCAAAGGCTCTGTTAGAAGCCCCTGATGCAGAATTGGCAAGAAATCCCCAATTAAATAGCTCAGCATGGGGGGCGTGGCGTCGAGAAAGGACGGCACTTCAGGAGCTCCTGAGCATGGGGAGCTTTGGGACAGCATCCTACGATCTAAAGGGCTACCCAGGAGCAGAAAGCCCCACCGCCAGCACCGCGGAACTAAGAGGCACACTTTGAAACCCTCTACAGGCCTCTAGGCAGAGGTGAAGGAGTGCGGCCTACCTGGGAAGTGCATCCATGGGCTGGAGTTTGGCCGCGGCCGACTGGAAGTGCAGGAGGAGGCCCGGCAGCGGACAGCTCTTGCAGCTGCCAGTGCTGAACCCTCAATGGAGAGGGGGGAAGAGGAGGAGGCACAGCTGGCAGGAGAGGAGTTGCTGATGTGAAGCTAGCGGTAGAGAGGAGGTGAAAGGGTCCCAGGAGCGCTGGGGGGCACCGGCAGTTTAGAGGAAGCAGAGAGTGGGAGGACTGTCTGAAGCTGCTCTGGTGCCAAGCTCAGAGGCACCGCTTCCCCCCACCACTGGGGGCTACGAAGAGGCAGCAGGCGGTTGTCCCCGTGGAGCTAGAAGGACGTGGGAGGAAGAGAAATCTTGTTTGGGCCATGAGGCTCACAGCTTAGGCTCACAGTCTCTGGGAGGCACCATAGCAACCTCCCCTGCTTCTGGCTGACAGCCAAAAGGGGGCCAATACAATAAGTGGACATAGGCTGCTATGGGATAGCAGGAGACTGGGTCCTTCTAAAGAGTCTGCTGGACTGTAAGTAAATTGTCACTATATAAAACTTCCCAAAGCCTTTTTGTTCTCTATGGAGCTCTGCTGCCACCTCCTGTCCACTCTAGGTATGGCAAGCATTTGGCTCCACTGTTAATATAATGACCATTATGAAGGCGTTTGAGTGGAATAGGATAGAATGGTAAATGTATCCCTAACTTCCACTCTATCTGGACACGAGCACTCTGATATGCGATTAAAACCAACTCAACACACTCTAGCACCCTTTGGCATATTTTTCTGAAGTGAATACAACCATGGCTAAAAACAAAATCAAAAACTCTCAGTCAGACCCTTCCTTCGCGGCGCTCTCCCAGGGCTTACCAGAATCTGAGGCCATCACTTTAAGCCCCTAAAGAGAAATCAATTATGCTATCAATGACTAGTCCACTCTGTTAGACCAGATGAAAGCAGTCTTTAAGTCTGACCTCTTAGTTGCTGTAAAGGAGTTTACGGAGCAGATCAGACATTTGAGACAGAGGACGGATGAGTTAGAAAGAGCTGACGAGATTGCCGACACTATGGAGGTAGACCGCGGTCATGTGGAAGACCTGGAAGCAAAAATAGAACTCTTAAGAGTCCAAATATAAGGATTTGGAGAACAGGACTCGTCGCTCTAATATACGTATTAGGGGTTTACCAAAGTCAATTACGGCCCTTAAAGAGACAGCGGGGAAAAAAATTTCCAGCTCTATTGCCACAAATAGATCAAGAATCCCTGCAGATAGATCGGATTCACAGAACATAGGCCCACCCTCCCGAGGGATGTAGTCCCAAAAATTGCATTATTGTGAGGTTCAAGACCAACTGGTGGCAGCATCCAGGAATCTCTCTGCATTGCCAGGACTGCCTCAGATCAGCTGTTCACTGATGTAGCTCCGTTGACCATGGCTAAGCGGAGAGCTTTCTTGCCGATTACACAGGCTTTAGGTTTATCCAATGTTTGGTATAAATGGACATTTCCCTTTGCCCTCCACTTTCAACATCATGGAAGGGCATATACTGTCAAATCACTAGAGGATGCTTATGGTGCTCTTGAGAAAGCGCAAATCCAGGTGAAAAGACATCAGGGAGATGGGCCGGCAGGGCCTCGCCCTAGGCGTTCCTGCAACATTCCACGTTCTCTGTGAAATTTGGCCAGACCCTCTTCTCAGGACACTTGAGCGGGACTATCTAGGCTCCTTATATCATTCAGTATTACTATAGAGGTTGTGCAATGATTGCTCTGGAGGCGGCACGGATCCCGTCGACTAGTTCAGGGGGATTCGCAGTTTTACTGTTAATATTACTGTTTTTGAGTGTTAAAAGGTGCCAGCCAATGTGATAACAGTGCTAGTCCGGTTATGGATGGATAGATGCCTTGAATATCAATGATGGCCGGTTCTCTGACTAGGAGGATCAGTTCAAATTTTGACTACATGGGTCCTAGGACCACTTCTAGGTTTAGGAAAGGGACATGACTTATTTGCTTCCGTGTTATTCTTTACATTTCTATGATTTTAGTTCATCAACCTCACAACAGATTCAGTAGACAGACAGCTTCAGAAGGGTGGCTTGGTTGGAAGGGTTAAAATAGGCTTTGTCTGATTTCCCATAACTGGGTTCAATTTGCCCCAACAAAAGGAAAATGGCTTTGCTAACGTATCTGAAACATAAACTGGATGTGATTTGTCTTCAGGAGACCCATTTTTCCCACACTTCAGTTCCTCGATACTTCCACCAGCATTACTCTAGATACTTCATGGCCACTACCCCTAAAAACAGAGGAGTACCTACTCTATTACATAACTCATTATCCTTTCCAGTTGAGCAGAGAGAGATAGATGAGGAGGGGAGATTTTGTATCCTTCTAGGTAGATTACACAAATGGGCAATATGCAATAATTAATATTTATGCTACCTTGGAGAACCCCTGGCCCATCGTTAGATTGCTTGCTAACAAGCTTCTCACATATTCCCACTATCAAATATTATGGGCAGGAGATTTAAATTTTCCTTTCTCGTCGACCTTGGATAGGTCAAATAACAACCAGGATAGATTCTCAGCTCGTCAACGGAGGGATTGGGAAGGCAGGCTGTCGCTATTTGCATTAGCCGATAATTGGAGGGAGGTTCATGGGAATGATAGGGGATACACTTTTTTCTCATCAGCAAGCCAGACTTATATGTTAAACCACGTTCCTCCTGCTTTTTCTTACAACCACAAGGCATTACCCATGTGTGTGGTCAGATCATGACGTAGTCCTCTCAGTGATTCAATGTGAGGAAACTCCCAGTCCCATATTTAAATGGCGGTTGATCGAGGCCCTGGTTCAGGACCCTAATATTTCAGTACAGATACCCAGTAAATTATCAGAGTTCTTCGGTCATAATTCTAATCAGAAATCACAGCCTCATTAGATATGGCTTTCCCATAAAGCATATATCTGAGGCCAGCTGATTTGTTGGTCTTCTCAAAAAAAAGGAGAAGCCTTTTCGGTACTGGAGACGCAATTTTTACTAGAAACCTTTTATTAGCGTCTTCCCTCAAGGGCCACGACCAAGGTAATTAAACACATAGACATTAATCTGCAGTTTAATACCATTTTATCAGAAAAGGTGGAGAGGGCGCTTCAAGAGACTGGGTATAGGTACTATAAATACGCCAATAAACCAGATAGGCTATTAGCATCAAAATTGTGAGCGAGACAACGGATGAATTCAGTCTTCAAAGTTTATTTAACACCACCCCCACTAACCCAGTCAAAATCTATGATACATTTGCTAAATATTACGTGCAATTATATAAAGAACATAAGGGTAATATAGAGTCTGGGGCAGGCTTTCATGGAAAATCTCCCGCTACTCACTCTTTCTCAAGATCAACGAGAGCATTTGAACATGGATATTAATCGTGAGGTAATAGTCGAGACCATTGATAACTTGAAACTAGGAGAGGCCCCAGGCCCTAATGGCGTTACAGCTCTACATTATAAAAAATACAGAGATATTTTGACAGAGCCTTTGCAGGATTTGTTCCAAACTCTGATGAAGGGGAACATCCTGCCCCAAGAATTCTTAAATTTCAATTTAACAGTGATTCCTAAGGCTAATAAAGATCCCATTTAGAAAATCTTGAACAGTGGGTGGCGACTAACATAATGGTATTTAACAAGGTGAAATGCAAAGTCGTACATCTGGGCAAAACAAATGTAAAAAAGCACATACAAAATGGGAGGAATTGGGCTAAGCAGCAATGAGAGGGAAATATATGTTTATGTAGATGGAAGATATGGAGATATGTGTGTATATATATATATATATATATATATATATATATATATATATATATATATATATATATATATATATAGCTATATGTCTTTCCTTTTTTATACGTGTGCTAAAACTATGCAATACTGTAATCTAAAAAAACTTAATATGGACCTTAATGATAATTGAGTAGATATTACACCAAAGTTTTGCAAGAACAGAGAGATGTAATCTGAAGCTAACAAGAAGGACAGGATGCCTGACTATGTAACTCCTAACAAAAAGACTGGAAACTGGAAGGGTCTCACCTGGATAATGATTAACTTAATTGCCTAAATGATTAACCCTGCTCAGGCAGAACTGCGGACATTACATATATGGATATGAGGTGGATTTGAGCCAATAGGACAATAAGACAGTCACGCATTCCTAGTGACACAGCAAGGGTTATAAAACCGCATGTAACCTGCAATAAAGTGCGCAGTTACTCCCCGTGTGAAGAACTATACCAGACCTCCGTGTGTGGTGTTTTTTCTTTACCACCGGCAACGGGGCATTGGGGTGGGCCTGATTGGTGCTGTACACAGAATTACCCTGACAGCAACATATGCAAAAAAAGACTTGGTTATACTAACAGATCATAGACTGAACAGGAGTCAACAATGTGATGCAGCAGCCAAAAGGCAAACACAAATCTGGGATGTATTAAGAGAAGCATAGAGTCCAGATCACGTAAGGTAATTATCCCCCTCTACTCTTCCTTAGTCAGACTTCATCTGGAATACTGTGTCCATTTCTGGGCATCCCACTTTAAAAAAGACATAGACAAACTGGAGCAAGTTCAGAAAAGAGTTACTAAGATGGTGAGCGGTCTGCAAATCATGTCCTACAAGGGACCATTAAAGGATCTGGGAATGTTTAGCTTGCAGAAAAGAAGGCTGAGAGGAGACTTAATACTGTCTACAAACATCTGAAGGGCTGTCACAGTGCAAAGGAATCAGCCCTATTCTCGTTTGCTCAAGGAAAGACTAGAAGCAATGGGACGAAACTGAACAGGAGGAGACACAAATTACATATTAGAAAAAAAACTTTCTGACACTGAGGGTGATCAATGAGTGGAACAGGTTACTACGGGAGGTGGTGAGTTCTTCTTCAATGGAAGTGTTTAAACAAAGACTAGACAAATATCTGTCTGGGATGATTTAGTGATCAGGGTTAGATCAGATGACCATGGAGGTCCCTTCCAACTCTACCATTCTATGATTCTATGTGTAAACCTACGGGACACCTGTTCTTGGGATCGATGGCATTTCCAGGGGTCAGACCCCCCCAACAGTCAGAAAGTTATCTCCTAAAATGAGGGCACAACCCTCTTTAAATTCATTACAAACCATTAAACTAATTAGTACATTTAAAAAGGATGTATCAACAATAATTTTTAATTAAAACTAGATAGCAGGACTCCATATGGGAATCAAAGCGGTCACCAGTGTAACCAAGATTTTTTTCTTGCTGACATCTGCGACCAGCTCTGCCACGGTGGCGTGACGTGGGTCTGTAATACATGAAGAGAGGGACATTTGTTAGATGCAGCAAAGCCAATCATCCTGCCCTTCCACTGTCATTTTAAAAAGTTTTTTTTGTACAGCAGATACGTGAATGAAGACTCACACCCCAAAATGGATCCCCTGTTTGTCTCGTGTTTAGAAACATACCGATTGTGGCCCTAATCTCATATCTGTATGCACAATGGGGCCCAAACTGAACGGAGCATCAAACTTTAACTGTCTTAATGGATAATGGCGATTACGTGTCCGAGGAACGCTTACCATGGCTCACCGTGACATCTCCATGCTCTCGGCTACCTTTAGTAGCCAGGAGATTTTAAATTTCTTTTTGCCCTCCCCAGCTTCTTTGCTTGCGTCCGCCATTTTGGATCCGTGACAGGAGGTGAAACTTTAGCTTTCTTTACTTTCACGTGATCGCCGTTGTTCACTGGATAACGGCGATCACGTGACTGGGAACCACGTACTGTGCCCCCCCCTCCATGAAATCTCCAGGCTCTTGGCTACATTTAGAAGCCAGGGGCAGGGAGATTTTAAATTACTCCGGCAATCTGTGGCTTTTGTGCCTGCGTCTGCCATTTTGGCAACGGACGCATGCACAGAAGCCGGGGTAAAGTCTGCGGATAAATCCGGGAGCCTTGGGTACCCAATTTAATTTCCCCTCACGGATATGATTTATTTTTTTTACCCTTCTTTAAACTTTTGAAAACTTTTACATGATTGCTGTTATGCATTGGATAGCAGCGATTATATGACCGGGAACGGCATACAGTGGCTCCTGGTGACAGCTCCCTGCTCTCGGCTACTCATACTAGCCGGGAGCAGGGAGTTTTTAAATTTCCCGGGCCTCCCGACCCTCTGCGCATGCATGTGACATAATGCATCTGGCGCGCATGTGCAGACGGCGGCAGGTCCGGGGAGGACGAGGAAGACGCCGGATGTCGTGGAGGACAGGAAGAGGTGGGGGTGTGAGTATTCCGGTAGATACCGGTGATCGTGTGACCGGGAGTGGAGTCCCGCGACCCGGGATGACAGCTCCATGCTGTCAGCTACCTCCGGTAACTGGCAGCATGGAGCTGTCACATCCAGAGCCTGCAGGGCTTTCATTCCCAGAGGAAACATGTTTTTACTTGGCAATTGGCCGGTCACTAAGGGGTTAATGACATAACGAATTTAAAGAACAGAAATGTCAGACTATTATTGAGTCTAGTGGTCAGTGTGAAACCTGCAGGATTTAAAAAAAAAAAAAAAAATGTCATTTTTTGGTGACACATTCCCTTTACATACCTATGCCATCATGAACATTTTAATGGTATGCCTCGTTTGAAGGTAAGTCCACAGCTGCAGCTATTGTGTGTTTGTAAAAGTGAACATTTTCTTCAAATCTTCCAACATGCAATTAAATTAGTATTCCAGCCTAATGCTTTTATAGCATATCTAGTGGACAGCTCATATATGTTAGGGCCTGTTCATATTAAGACGCTCATGTACGTTAAATGTACATGAAAAAACAAAGTAACATAGTATGTTATCTAGTTCAGTTTATTACCCTCTCTCCTCCAATGTTGATCCAGAGAAAGACAAAAAAAACAGAGGTAGAAGCCATTTTTTCTTCCTAAAGCTAAGTGAAGCAATCTGAAAAAGCCCTGGATCAACAACCCTTCTGAAGTAATCAGTAAATATAACATGTAATATTGTGGCGCTCAAGAAAGGCATCCAGGCCCCTCTAAAACTATGCCCCCACTGTTACTGTCACAGTCCTGGGTATAAATATATCATGGGAAAGATCCCTGTGTTGACCCCTGTTATATTTATACATACCTCCCAAAATGAGACAGAGTCTTATATTAATTTCTGCTTCAAAAGATGCGCTAGGGCTTATTTTCAGGGGATGTCCTACTTTGGCAACAGTAGGACAACCCCATCTGTGTGTGAGAGCCCGACACTTCCAACCCTTAATGTCCTTTTTTGTTTTTGGCGTTTAAACTGCGTACTCTGAGCAGTAAAAAAAGCAGACAAAGCCCTCGGCCGCCGACAAAGGATCACTTCATGGTTACAGGAGTTATAAATCCCATCTCCACAAAGCGATGGCTGTGATTGGTTCTTAGAGAGCTGCATTAATTGCCTGAACCGTGGACTGCGAAAACCACATCGGGGCTCTGGAGAGTAGCGGGAAGGATCTGGACCTAGTCTACTGGGTAAGTGACTCAGATGACCTGCATGAAAAGCACTGTAAAAATGTAGCAATTGCATTTTCACGGCCCTTTCACGCACCTAAGGCATTCTTATTGACTTTTTTTATGAACTAAGTTTTTTTCAGGGTAGGGCTGATATTTCAAGCCGCCCGAAAATCCTGAAAAATCATGCTACTACTTATTTTCAGGGTAAGTCTTATTTTAGGGGGAAAGTGTACTGTGTTTTCCTCCGAAAATAAGACAATGTCTTATATTATTTTGCCCCAAAAATGGGCACAGTGTCTTTCTTTATTTGGGGAGGTGAGGGGGGGGGGGGGGGGGGCTATACTACCTGGTTGGCGGTGTCCGAATGGTCTCCGGAGGCGCTGCTGCGGCAAGTGTCTTCCCCGTCTGCCTGCTCAACTTCTTTCTGGCGATGATGCTTTGAATACCCCGCCTTCAGCAAACCTAGTGCTGTGATTGGCTAATCACAGTGCAGGCAGCCAATCACAGCCAGCGCTCAATGAGCCCATCACAGCCATTCAGTGATGTCATCCACGCGTATTTGGAGTGTGATCTAGTCAATCTTCACCAGTTCCACAAGTAAATTGTAGATCCCCATTAGGATGTGCTCCATGCCTAGCAATGCCATCCTGTGTGCTACTTGTGCAATGTATGCGGTCCTTGATCAGCCGATCGAGGATGCATAATGTTGTGCAAGATGTGTGCTTGTCGCACATTTGGAAGCTCTAAATAAGCAACTGGCAACACTGAGATCCATTGACAACATGGAAAGGAGTTTGCTGAACACTGAGCAGGCACTCTCAGTTCGACACATCGCGGATCAGATTGACAGATTACTGGGAGGGGCTGGTGAGGATTCAGCAGTCATGATGCATTGGCACCAATGAACAAATAAGAGGTCAACGGAGGGCACTCAAGAATTATTTCGGGGACCTAGGATCACCACAAGCCACACTAGAAAGGCTTTAGAATCTTACAGAGGTTAACAAGTGGCTCCGGAGTTGGTGTAAGAAGGAGGGGTTCAAGTTCCTGAAGAACTGGGCTAATTTTGCTGCAAGTTACAGGATTTACCGTAGGAACAGGCTCCATCTTAATGGGGAGGGTGCAGCTGTGCTGGGGGAGAAGATGGCTAGAAGGCTGGAGGAGCGTTTAAACTAGGGACTGGGGAGGGGGTGGGGGAGGGGGAGGGCAAAAAGAGAAACAGTGGGTTAGACAGTGTAGATAGCGATCTGGGTCAAAGTAATGGGAATGGGGGACGAGCGTAAGGAACAGAAAGGGGAAGGGGTATGTATGTATGCATGTTAAATCCCTCTTAATGCCGAGGCTACAAGAGGATATAGGGGCAGGAGATGAACAAGTGGAATCTCTGCGAGTAGAAATACAGGGAGAAAAAAATAAACTACTGATAGGGGTTTTCTATAGGCCGCCAAAAGCAACAGAAAGAACTGAAATCTTATTAAGGCAGATAGACACGGAAGAGACAAAAAACGAAACTTCAGAATAGCAAAATTTGATCAGCTCAGAACTACCATCTGTAACATTAATTCGGACAACATTCTCAAAAATATCAGTACAGACAACAAATAGGAAAAGTTTAAAAACATCCTAATAACCTCATGTTCATACCCTTTAAAAGAAAAAAAAAGAACCACAAGTAGAAGGAAACCAATGTGGCTCAACAAGACTACGTGGGAGGGGGAAGGGGGGGGGGGGGCAATAACAAAAAAATAAAAGGGTTTAAAACTACTAAAATAAGAAGGTAGTGAAAAAGCACTAAAGTCATACAAGGGAAAAAACAAAATATGTAAAGAAAACATCAAAATTGCTAAGGAAGAGGCAGAAAGATTGATTGCCAAAGAGAGCAAAAATAACCCTAAACTATTGTTCAATTATATTAACAGCAAAAGCAATCGCACCGAGAGCACTGGCCCTTTAAGAATAATGCAGGAGAAATGATAGAAGACGATGGAGGGGGGGGGGGGGAGGCAAATCTATTAAACAGTTTCTTTTCAAGTGTATTCATGAATGAAAAGGAAATATCGCAAGAGATGCAGGGGTTTAAAACGAACCCCCCGCTAAATATTGCGTACCTAACACAGGAGGAAGTACGGAGCCGGTTAAAGAGGATTAAAGACCGATAAATTGCTGGGCCCAGATCGAATACACCCAAGGGTTCTAAGGGAACTAAGTGATGAGATAGCTAGACTACTATTTTTTTTTAATTTGTGGATACTATCAAGACTGGGGTTGTACTATTGGATTGGTGCATTGCCGATGTGGTTCCAATTTACAAAAGGGGGTCCAAAAGAGAGCCTGGTAACTACAGGCCGGTAAGTCTCACTTCAATAACTATAATATATTATAAAATATTTGAGGGATTTCTGAGAGACGCCATCCTAGAATACCTCAGGAGAACAATGGAATAACTCCTTACCAGCATGGGTTCATGAGGGGTCGATCATGTCAGTTCATCGTAGAAGCTGATCAGATTGGTCTAAGTTCTAAACTGGACCTGGGAGAGTCTATTGATCTCGTATATCTGGATTTCTCTAAAGCATTTAACACCGTGCCGCATAATAGGTTGATATATAAAAAGAGGCAACTCGGACTGGGCGAAAACATGTGTATCTGGGTAAAGAACTGGCTCATAATAGAAAAGAGAGGGTGGTAATAAATGGATCGAACTCTGATTGGGCCACCGTTGCTAGTGGGGTGCCACAGGGTTCAGTATTAGGCCCTATTCTGTTCAATATACTTATCAATGACTTGATAGAGGGACTGCATAGTAAAATATCAATATTTGCAGATGATACAAAATTATGCAAAATAAGTAATGCAACAAGGACAATGTACGGCTACAAAAGTACCTAGATAAGCTGGGGGCTTGGGCAGAAAAATGGCAAATGAAGTTCAATGTTGATAAATGTAAGGTTATGCATATAGGCAGGAAAAACGGATGTCACAAATATACGAGGGGCTGCTGATAAGTCTTTGGCTTTACCCAGAAAGAAACGAGATAGGAAGATGAAACTTTACATTTATTCCAACACACTTCTTACATCAGTATTCCAAGTTCTGTAAGCCCTGCAAAAAGAAGGATTTCAGTTGTGCCTCAAACCAGTCATCCGTAGCAGCCATGGCACCAGAAATGGTGTAAAATTTGGTACCCTTGAGGTGTTTCTTCAGGTTTGGAAACAGATGATAGTCAGAGGGAGCTAGATCTAGTGAATAAGGTGGGTGATCAACCAGCTGGAAGCCTAGCTCCACCAGTTTTGCCGTGGTCGCTTGTGCAGTGTGAGCGGAGGCGTTGTCTTGCAGAAACAAGATTCCTTTGGACAGCTTGCCGCACCTTTTGGCCTTCAGAGCTGCCTTCAATTGCTCCAAAAGTTCAATATAATACCTTGCATTGATGGTGGAACCATTTTGAAGGTAGTCAACTAGCAGCACGCCCTCCTTACCCCAGAACACAGACGCCATAATTTTTGCACCATGAACTTCTTTGGGCAAGGAGAACCACTGTGCCTCCACTCTTTTGACTGCTCCTTGGTTTCAGGGTCATACAAATAAATCCATGTCTCATCCGTAGTGACCAGTCAATCCAGGAAGTTCTTATCAGTCCGGAAACGCTGACGAATGGACCGGGAAGTTTTCACTCGCATGGTTTCTGATCTGTTGTCAAACATTTGGGGACTTTGCAGATAGCTTCTTCATGTTCAAATGTTCATGCATAATGACACAAACACGTTCACGAGAAATCCTCATGATGTCTGCTATTCCTTTAGCTGAAATTCGCCGATTCTCCAGTATGAGGTTGTACACAGCATCAACGATCTCCGGAACAACAACCTCTCTCGGTCGTCCAAGACGTTCCTCATCATTGGTGCTGAAGTGGCCCATTTTAAATTTGGCAACCCAGTTCTTAACTGTAGAATATGAAGGGCATTCATCCCCCAATGTCTGCGACATATCACCATGAATATCCTTTGCCGACTTTCCTCGCAGAAAGTTACGGATTACTTACCGGTAGTCCCATTTCCAGGAGTCATCACGACGGCCCCATTTACATATGGAGGTTGCCCTCTGACCCAGGTAGGGACAGGAAGAGTTTAAAAACACCTCCCTTTCCACCCATGCTTCAGTGACTTACAAATTATTACGGTGGACAATGTTTACTAAACCAAATTTTTACCTTGATTCGGTCATATTTACATTGAAAGAACATAAGTTATTCTAAGAGGGAGGGAACTATGGGCCGTCGTGATGACTCCTGGAAATGGGACTACCGGTAAGTAATCTGTAACTTTCCAGGGTGTCATCCCGACGGCCCCATTTACATATGGAGTATACCAAATTATACGTGGCTTTAGGGCGGGACTACTGCCTGAAGGACTTTTCGGCCATAGCCCAGGTCTTTGTCCGACTGGACCTTAACCCTATAATGTCTGATAAACGTATGTATGCTAGACCAGGTGGCTGCTTTGCAAATTTGCTCGGCAGACGTCTGGCCTTTTTCTGCCCAAGAGGAGGAGAGAGAGCGTGTGGAGTAGGCTCTAATTTTTCCCGGGGGATCGAGGCCCCTGGCTTTATATGCCTCTTGGATGGCAGTCTTGATCCACCTCGCAATGGTGCTCTTAGATGCCGTCTTTCCTTTTGCTGGCCCCTGAAATTGGATAAAGAGGTTATTATTTTTGCGGAAAGAGCGGGTAGCCTCTATATACGCTAGAATGGCTCTCCTAACATTTAGGCTATGAAATTCTCGTTCTTTTTCATTGCGAGGATTTTGACAGAAGGAGGGCAGAGTGATCTGCTCCCTATGAAATTTTGACACTACCTTCGGTAGGAAGGCTGGGTCCAGTTTAAAGTAATTCTGTCATCTTGTATTACCATGTATGGTTCAATACAGTATAAGGTTTGTAATTCCCCTATTCTCCGAGCCAAAGTTATAGCGACTAAAAGGGTAACTTTTAGCGTGAGTAATCTCAGGGAGAGTTGGGAGAGGGGTTCAAAGGGGGGTTGGCAAAACTATTTAGGACTAAGTTTAGGTCCCAGGTAAGGAAGGTTTCTCTAATAAAGGGTCGAAGTCTTTCTGCCCCTTTGAGAAACCTACGCACCCCGCGGTGTTCTGCTAAGGGGAAGTCTAGGTAGCATCCTAGTGCTGCTGTATGAACCTTAAGGGTTCTTGGGCTAAGGCCTTTCTCTAGGCCTGCCTGTAAAAATTCCAGGATTGCAGGTATGTCAATCCCTGGGATTTCCCCTGGATCTATTTTGCAGAAGTCTGTGAACTTCCTCCGTATCCCATCATAGATCGCTGTCGTGATAGGTTTACGGCTCTTTGTCAGGGTAGTAATTACTTTATGGGAGAGTCCCTTCCCACGCAGTATCATGCTTTCAGCATCCATGCTGCTAGATTCAATTTTTCGTCCCCTGGGTATGTTAGCGGGCCCTGGAGCAGGAGATCTTCCACGACTGGTAATAGGAGTGGACCCCAAATAGTCAAGGCTTTTAGTAGGGGATATCAGGGCCTTTTGTCCCACATGGGAGCAACTAGGATGACTGACACCCTGCTGGTCTGGATTTTCCTGAGGGTGTGGGGGATCAGTGGGAAAAGGGGAACGGCGTATGCTAGGTCCATGTCCCAGCTTTGGGACAGGGCATCTACCCCGCATGGATTGTCTCTTGGATTCAGCGAGTAAAACGTCCTGGCATTTTGAATTTTTCCTCGTGGTGAACAGGTCTATCTGCGCTTCTCCCCACTGGCAGCTTAGTTGGTCGAAGACTCACTGGTTCAGCCCCCATTCTCCTGGAAGGATGCTGTCTGCTCAGGAAGTTGGCAACAACGTTTGTGGACCCTTTTAGATGGATCGCTGAGAGAGATAGCACGTTGGACTCCGCCCAGCGGAGTATTTTTATCGCCAGTTGTTGCAGATGTGGGTGTTGCGTTCCCCCTTGGTGACGAACAAACGACAGGGCTGTCATATTATCAGTCAGAATTTTGATATGCCTTCCTCTTACAAGGGGTTCTGCTGCCTGAAAAGCCTCCCAGATTGCCCTTAAAGGGGTTGTCCCGAGCCAAAACCTCAAAATTTTCAATTAGCCCATTCCCCCTGTCACCCCCGGCATAAAGCAGCCCTTTAAAGTGGTTATAAACCGCTTCCTACTTACTGTTTAGAAGAAATAATAACTTATAAAGTTCTTCATCTAAGATGGCGCCTGTGATGTCCCAGGGTGCGTTCCACGGTGCACCGCGCTTCCAGGAGGCTTTCATGCGTGCTCCCGAGACGCCGGTCACGTGAGCAGGTGACTGACGTCATCGGTGGAGGCGTGCACTTGTAATGAATGAAACGCCGATCCAGCCACCCCATTGGCTGGTCGGCAGAACGCATCACAGTGGGAGGTGGAGTCTGCCGGAGAATACAGCAAACAGCTGTTTCTCCCTTCTCTTGACCACACAGACGAGCTGTATCGCGCGGGCACGCTGGAGCGGCTCGTTCACAGCGGGGAGAGTACAGACTGCGCAAGCGCGTCTAAAACAAATTGCTGAGGAAGAAATTAGACGGTACCATGGCGACGGGGACGTAGAGACAGCGCGAGGACGGAGACAAGTGAGTGAATAACTTCTGTATGGCTCATATTTAATGCACAATGTATATTACAAAGTGCATTAATATGGCCATACAGAAGTGCTGAACCCCACTTGCTTTCTCGGGACAACCCCTTTAATTCTCTGTAACTTGATGAGCGCTTAGCTACTTGGGAGTCCTAGATTCCCTGTAGATTTAGGTCGGCTACTTGCGCTCCCCATCCTGTTTTACTGGCATCTGTTGTGATGGGTACAGTAGGTTCTTGCGACCAGGAGGTACCTTTGCTTAGGTTCCTCTGTAAGGTCCACCAGCGTAGGGACTCTTTGACTCAGACGGACAGGCTCACCTTCTTATCCAGGGAGGTCTGCCGTCTGTCCCACCTGGCAAGAATGAACCCTTGTAGTTGTCGAGTATGGGCTTGTGCCCATGGTACTATCTGTATGCAGGCTGTTAGGATGCCGAGCACCTTCATTGTTTCCCTGATAGATACCATCGTAGCCTGACAGAGGGAGGTTACTCTTTTGATGAGGTCTTCCTTCATAGATGATGGAAGCCGAGATTCCTGGATGTGGGAGTCTAGTAATACACCCAGGTATACCTTCTGTGTACCAGGGTTCAGGTCGGACTTCTGTTCGTTGACTATCCACCCTAAGCTGTTTAGGGTAGACAAGACCATAGATAGGTCTATACGTATAGTCTTTTCTGTACTCGACACTAACAAGAAGTCATCCAGATAGGGGAATATACGGATTTGGTTCCGTCTGAAATAGGGTTCCATCTCTATTATTATCTTTGTGAACACCCGAGGAGCAGTGGAGAGTCCGAATGGAAGGGCCGTAAACTGATAATGTTGGATCCTGTCACCCTCCCGCTGAGCGAATCTCAAGTACTTGTGATGGACTGCAGCTGTTGGGACGTGACAGTATGCATCTTTGAGATGTATAGTGCACATTACACTATCCCGGTCTATTAATGAGACGATAGACCTCACTGTTTCCATCTTAAAATTTTTTTATAGTTCCGCCCAAGACACAGAGGGAGCAGGACGTGTCCTACAGAGCTCCTGCAAACACAGCTTCCCAGAGCCACCGGGACCCTCTGGTGCCTCACAAAAGCAGCTGTGGGGGACGAACACCTCCCCCGCTTGCTAGGCAGAAGCCCCCCACACCCCAAAGACACCCAGGAAGCCCCCGGGAGACCCCACAACGCGACCCGTGGAACTGTTAAACCGGGACACAGGCGGGGGGAGAGGGAGGACGTGGAGCCCACGGCACACCGGGACCTTACCTTGCCGGAGACCCCCGGTAAGACCTGCCGGACCGCCGACCTCCGCCTGAGACGCGCCGGGGATTCCCGAAGTGCTGCGGCCTAGGAGACACCCGAGACCGCGGCCCAGACAAAGCA